>NW_015150629.1:973134-1004678 GCF_000732505.1 Cyprinodon variegatus | reverse complement strand
CTCAACAGTGTCTTGTACTTATTTTGCTTTATACTCAAATTTAAAAATGGCAAAAATGGTAGTATAAAGAATGTCTTGATCAGGTTTCTTCTCCATTTATTTGCAGAGACTGCTTCAAGATTCTCATTACAATGATTAGTAAAATATTGCTTCCAAGTACCAATTTGAAATGTTATTATCGAAATTGTAATTTATAGATTTATTTTTTTTCTGATATAAATTTCCTGTGTGTGTTTTGCTTTCTAGTTTAACTTTTTTGTTCTTTTCATATTCTTTTTAACTTTGTCCGTAACAGTATACTTTTATTTGCCTGTTTGCCACTGACATACCCGAACCTCCCCAATGCTGGACAATAAAGAAAGCCTATTCTACCCTTTAAAACAGCTTGTTGGCCGACTTAAAGTTTCAGTCCAAACCGTACAAACAGGTTGATGAAAAATTATTTTTTTTAAATCTTTACATATGCTGCAGTCAAACTTAGTTCTACACCCGTTTATTTTGTATGGACATCTATGACATACTGCCTTTGAATGGCTTTACTCCATTAACAAACCTACAGAAAATCCTGAAAACTAGTCAAATGAAACAGGAATACTAATGACAATACTAACATCCATTCTTAGCTTAAGTGCTACGCTATTGTTAGATATTTCAGCTCCTCTGTTTTGAACCGTTGATCATCTATCTTATAACATTTATGTGAGGTTT
This sequence comes from Cyprinodon variegatus, assembly GCF_000732505.1. Lineage (NCBI taxonomy): Eukaryota > Metazoa > Chordata > Actinopteri > Cyprinodontiformes > Cyprinodontidae > Cyprinodon > Cyprinodon variegatus. Next base: position 1,003,970 of record NW_015150629.1, on the reverse strand, counting down.
CAAGTAACTGCTTACAAACGACATTGAAGCATTGTTGGGTAGAAGATTGAATGAAACTTTATAACAAACCAAATGTTTCTCTTTCTCTCTCTCTATCTCTTGTGTACACAAACTATGACACAGTTTTGAGAGCCTTGCAAAAGAAATAGGTTGTGGTTAAAATTGCCTACATAAAAAAGCACACAGCTTGCTCAGGGTTTGGTAACATAATCACAAAGAGTACATTTCTGCTTTCAACTGAGGTTTTCCTTTCAGAGAGAAACCAGTAATCTTCCCGTGTTATTTCCCCTTCTTGTGTATTGTAATCCTCAACTGTCTAATCGTTTTCAATGTAATTTCATTATATTTATCGTTGTAAGCTCTTCATCCAGCTCTTGGCAGGAAGCTCTCTTCTTCCTTTCCTTTAGCCACTAACAACTTGGCCCCTGAGAGATCCGGTGACAATTAGCCTTTAATTAATTGAACATAATTTCTGCATTCAGATGCTCTCTGGGCAATTTTTTCTGTCCGCTTACATCCAGATGCTCTTTGACCGTATCCAGCTGTAGAGAAAAGACCTTATTTCCTCAGAAGCTTTGTCCGACTAAATTATGTTGTTAGTGGCCCCTGAGTGAACCCAGGATTTGCTTTATTTATGTGTTCGTTTTCGCTGTGTTTGATTAGAAAGCTGCAGGTGCGGATAATAAACATGGGGTTAGAGAGTTTTTTGACTCTACCAACTCTTGGATAATATTATCTTTTTTTGCAGTGACATAAAACTTCTATATTTCATGCATTTCTATTTGCTCACTACTATAATGAAGCTATGGGCCAGTATGAGTCTAATGCTAAAAAGCGATTAATTACAAATGTCACAGAGTTACTGATACTATTTCAACATTTAAACAAAAATATGTAAAATATCATTTCTTTACTCTAGAATAATATGAACAATTGATCAGTGATGTTCTATTAGTGCTATCTAATACATTTATTGCCTTATGTAGAGTCTATGATCCACTAAAAAGGATTTCACTTTGCAATGAACTGCTATCAGTTCAAGACTTTAAAGGAAAAGTACGATCACCAAGCTCAGTGGTACAGCACATCTTAAATGGTGTTACGAGATGAAAGGACTGACCTTAGGTGTTGAGTTCAGGGTTGTCTTATCTGGTGTCTGAAAATCCCTTGAGTTACCCCTCCAAGCATTCCAATGTAGTGTTATTGGACCTTTAGATACCATAGATGCAGTAACTAGGGATCGACATGGAGACATCGCAGATGAGCTGCTAATGGAATACCTTTAACATTTACATTGTTAGTGTCGTAGTGGTAGTTTGCAAATCAAATGATTAAAGGCTGATGTACTCTGATACCCCAAAATAAACCTCCCTGCAAACAGTTATCTAGAGTTTGCTATAAACATTAGTGAACTAACATCGGGCATTTTTAAAGCTGGGTTAGATTATAAAACTACTACTGCAGGCTCTGAAGATCGGAATACAATTCAAATTATTATTGGAAAATGAAAGGTATTGCTTGACTACAGTCCTATCTGAATGGACAGCTTTTGCAACAATATAAACTTGGAAAGCGGCTAAGAGGCCCATGTTCACTCTTTCTTTATTTTAAAAAAAAGACTATACTGCAACCACAATGTTGACATTGTGGTTAAAGGCACATTATATTCAACGTATGTACATTTCTGCCATTAACCAGATTTCAGATTGTTTACTTAAAAGAAAACCTTCTTGCTCCCCTTTCTTCCCTCCAAGCATGATTCATTTTTGGCTTCAGTGATACTCCGAGGAAATGGGAAGCACTGATGTGAGTAAAGGTACTCTCTATGGCTAGGGGAACTAAAGCAAACATGAATCAAGCGTGTTTGCTTTCAGCTCTTGACCCATGTTGCACGCTGACCTCCATCCTTTTATTCAGTTCGTTGAGTCCAAGTTTATAAAATCGGTGCACTCTGAAATTCACACACTGTAGCTTTCCTTTTCTCTTAGCTTTTGGTCATTATATTGAGATATGTGCAAAGACTTTCATGCTGCAAAGAATGAAAATAAACATTCTGGTATAAAAGAGCTGGGCCATTTTGGGTTTATAATCTAATGGTGTTTATTAGATCAAAGCAAAGTCTCTTCTAGTTTAGCTAAAAAAAGTACAGTGCTGAGCCATAGAGGGACCACATAAACACTCACAAAGACTTATTAGATGTTCAGTATATCTCCTGTCAGAGCTTGGCTAAAAGATGTGGATGAGCATATAGAGTAGATGAGAGACATGTTAGACTTAACATAAATCTGTGTTTTGCTGTATTGTGAACATACTGTAAATCTGGGAATAATTTAACAGAACTGTAACAACAGGGGTAATTTAGATGATAAAGTACTCAACATGGCAAAATGATTACCTCTAACCACATAACCGCAACATATTCACACATAAACACATATAAGCTTGGGAAGCTCTGGTGTAATACATTTTTATTCCATTTATAATGCAAAGTCATCTTTTTGTCTATTTTTTGCGTAAGAAGAGTTAAGAATAATTTTTTTTCATTGAATACTGACCTTATATCACAGTATAACTGTGTCAGTAGTTTCCAGATGTGATGCACTTCCAGTTTACATCATGTTAACTCAATTTATGGTTGCAAATATAGGGATGAGGGAGCAGCATATCATCTGGTCTTAGATCTTAACCTTAGGTGTGTTGAGTTAAAAGAAGGAAATTTTCCACCAACGCCACTAAGTTCTATAAATCTTTCTGTAAATGTCAACGAACTGGATTAGCTGATGTTAAGCAGACTGTTAGTAATTGTCACCCCTTCTTTAAAAACAAAAGTGTAAAAACTATTTCCTCCCCTTCAAACTGAGAGCATTAAAGATAGAAAAGCGGGCACAAAAACAGTAACTTCAGAAAAATAAAATATGGATATATTTATTTAACGTAATCCACTTCAGATGAAATAAACTATTTAAAATAAACCTGACTGTCCTAAATATAATCTAAAATATAATCGCTCAATTCTAATTTTAAATTCAGATTGCATATGAATAACACAAAATGTAATTTATTTATTTTTTTGCCCATTGTAAAAAGCGTCACCCTAATGAAAGTCTGTTTAGTCAGGGTTACTCCCACTCTACAAAAGAAGAAAGTGTGAATGCACACATTAAATGTCATGCAGCTGTTCAGAAATTCACACCTCCCTATGTACATGTCACAGTGCTGGTGTGAAGCTGACATGATCCCAACTTTAACCTTAATTAACCTCAGTTTACACCTCACTGGATCCTAAATATCTCTCAATTTAGCAAATAATAGCTTAATGTAACTTCATAACCCTCTTCAATAAATAGTAATTAATCGTTAAAGATTTAATGAACTTCATATAGAGTATTTACCTATTTATCAACCTGAACAGCAGCTCGGTAAGACTATTATGATTTTAAAACATGTTGGCAGTAAGACCAAAAGAGAACGGCCCTCTCACAATGTTGACCCTTCCGTTTTTGTCGATGCCCATCTGTTTGAGGTCGACCTCTTACTAGTGACCTTTCAACTAGCGGGAGGCATGGATGCAGTCGGCTGTTTTATTAGAAGGTATCCATATCACAATCTCAAGCAAACAGCTTTGCAAGCAGCTATCAAATTTCAAGATTCTTAAGGACTTTAGACCTTGGTGTGTGCTTTCTTTCTTACTCTCCTTCAGCTTGCCTTTATTATAAGAATCTATTACCACACTGCTCTCAATGGGCTCTTTGTTCTGAGTGTTTGTGAGAGAGTATGCTCTAGAGAGTTTCACAGAATGAGCCCATGTCATTGACATGGCAATATGTCTGTGATCCTGGAAATAACCCAAACATTCCTGATAGTATGTCATCTAACAGTGGTTATCTCACTCTGGATATACTGTAAGCTTCTTGATATTTTCACAGTGCCTCATAAAACCTGTTGACTTTGTTTAGTTATTTGGATGTTGACATGCAACTTGGCATATTCAATAAAATATGTATATTTGCTTATTTCTTTCATTTTATGAGTGGAATCAACCTGAGAAAGTAACCTGACTGTGGTTGGCTACTTTCTTATGAAATCCAACCCTTTTTCTTTCCTGGCTGTGGCTAGTAATGATTGTAAAGCATCTTTAGGGTCATCTCTGTTCTTTTAAAGAGTTAAAGATTGGTTATGTAAAGTCACCACTGAATAACTTTAAGTTTAATACAGTCATGACTCATGAAAAAAAAAAACTGAAATGTTAGAACAGTCAATATACAGTCATATGTTTATAGTACAGTTTTTATGTTGTTTTTTTTTTACTGTTTTCAAGGCTGCACATTAAAAAAAATGAAATTGACTAGAGAGCTGTTCTTAACGAAATTTCTTTTTGTTTACACATGTGTATACAAAATGACAAAATAAATCGCTTCACTGTTTTCATCAAGGAACTCTAGTTTAGTTAGTCGTTTGCAATTCTAATCAGTTTGCAGCTATGTTATGCATTTTTTTTCTTTTGTATCCAGCATTTTGTTTGCTGTTTGATATGAAGTCAGAATTCTTTGGAAGAGAACAGATATTTCCCCTAATATGCTTTGCTGACATTACTAGACGCATCTACTTGAAATGAGCGAACCGAAACAGATCCACACCCTTAGCTGTTTGTGTTTCATTTCACACAATTTATGTTTCAGTTACTAAACTACACATTTTTACTGTTGCACAGTCACTGTTAGAAAATATGTTGGATTGCTTTCCCGTAAATACTTTTTTTATTTTTTATTTTTTTTTTCGTCTTGTGTGGCTTATCAAGAGTCTTAAACAGTCTATGAAATGGGTTGGTGGTTTGTTTGATTTTCAGTAGGAGTGTTTAGTGTCTGGCTGCGGGGGTGATTGCCTTCAAAGTGTTGGGAGAGGAACCTTTTCTGTTTATGTTTTATGTAATGTTCCTGAATTGTTTTCCTGATGGAAATGGGACAAATGGTGCATTGACTAGGTGGATAATGAATATAGCAATGCATCTCACCCTTTGCTGGACTCACACAGCATTAACTGAGTCCAGATTTGGTAGACGGCATCCCACAGTCCCCTATGCTTTCTTTACCGCTTGTGTGTGAGTCTTTCCTTTCCTGTGCCTCGCAGCTCTTCTACCACTGTCTAATGGCAGCTCCCAGACTAAAAGTAACTAAGCTAACTGCTTTTCTAACCTGGACAATGGTTAGGTTTTTTTGGTGTTACTCCCAGTTCTCTGAGCTCAAACATAAAGGGAACTCGGCATAGATTGCTGGCCTAATGGTTGGAGGGAAGCTTTTAAGCTGGTAAAACTTGAAGAAAGATTCTGCTTCAACATTTTGATACCACTTCTGCCTTTCTAACTAGAAAGACAGGCTGCGGCATGAACTTGCTTTTTTAACCAGATCTTTTGCAAATTATGGTTTGTGATAAATACATATGAACTTCTGCTAAAGCAACAACAGGTGTGCAAAATGTGCACATATAAAATACATACATCTTGCAGTTTGTCATTTAAGTTAGTTGTTGAAGTTAGCATTTTGAAAAATGTAAAGACATCCATGTTTATCATGGAAGATCTAAACAAAAAGGACCAGCATCAAGAGAACTTGTTTGCATTTTGGCAGAACTGACTGGTTACCATAGAGGGGGGACATTACACAAAATTCGAACCAGAGGTTACTGAAAATGTCAAAAGATGTTGTTTTTGGATAAATATCTGCCCTTTCAGCAATCCTAAATAGTCAGATAAACATTCACCATTTGAACAATTTATACAAACACAAAGCTTAAATCTGTAAATTGTTATTACTAGCTTAAGAATAGGGTGAGGTGTTAGTTGAAAGTGTCTTATAGGGAAACAAATGATTTAATAACAGGAAATATGAAAGCTAAGTTTTTATTGGAATGGTTTTCCACACATTTGCATGTTTATGTATTCTGATGCATGTCTGTGTTATTGTTGGCTTTTTGATCATTTTGCATGTTAGTTTGATTAATATGGCTCTACTTATACTAGGGTGGAATGAGTGGAATTTTCAGTAGATGTTCACTTTGAATTACGTTCACATTTTATCTTTTAATAATCAGTTACTTCCTTACTCAAGATGATAAAGCAGTGTGTGCTGTGAGATGTACTAATGCTGTGTTGAATGTTTCATTCATAAATGTGTAAGTACAAGAATCAGAATATAAAACCACCTATGAAGACAGTCTTTAACCACTGAGACTATACACAGACTTTTGGACAGACATGTTCCTGACAAAGGAGTAACTTATACACTTATACCATGAAAAACCTGTTTAAAACTAGGAACAATCAGCTTAGTGGCAGTGTGAACAGCACACTGACCCATGTCTACCACGACTCTGTAAGTGTCGCGTGTTAAAATCGCTTCTGTCGTGATAGTATTAAGCGCAATTTCAAGGTGCATTTTTATTGGCCAAGTTTTTCACAGAAATTCATAGGATCTATTTAATATTTTATAATGTATTAATTGTTATTTGTGATGCAAAATACATTAGAGTTAACAGATGTAAATTAGCTAACAGATTTATCAACTTTGTTGGGCAAATCCACAGTTTTGACGTGAAAGGGTAGTTAATTTTGTATCGTCAGTTTTAGTTATATAAAATATTTAAATGTCTACTGGAGGGCTGAGGCTCATTCCCAATGGTCAGTCCTTGTATAGACTAAAACTAAAACTATTGTTTGGACTGAGTGAGCCTATAGACTTGGAAATTGTAGACCCATTACCTGGACATCAGCCTGGTTTAATTAGATTTGAGTTGACGTCACAAGAAGTTCTTTCAGTGTTAGTCTCCAGCCCTGCTGTCACCAGTCAGAAAGCCCATTGTTTCCTTACATTCACAGTCTACCTCCCAGATGTGAAAAACCATTTTGTTTTTGTACATTCCTCATGCGTCTAGCAGAAACGGACACCGCGGATCAACAATTAATAATTCACTTTGCCAAGAAAAGTATGAAAGAAAGTGATAAGCAGACAAGAAACACAAGGGGATCTAATTTCTGTTACCTTTGTACTACCGGTATGTATGTTTAAATGTGTGTATTTAAGGCAGCAGAAAGTTGAATGAAAATGTCAGAATCCTTGTCTAGGGGCAACTACAGCGCAAGTTTGAAACCAACTGATACATTAGCAGAGGGAAGGATGTAGAAATCAAAAGAAATTTTACCTAGGATGTAATGAGGATCGATTTAATGTAAACTTTGCAGCTACTACTGCATCATGTTAAACATCACCACCAATTTTTCTTCTCCCAACTCTAAATTAATATTCATTACAAAAACTTTAAATACCGGTTCTTTAAAAGCTCATAGATTGATTTGTTCTTTCTTTTCCTAAAATAGCTTCTATCTCCTGCAAACAAAAATGATGTAGCCTGCATGCTTATATCACCAATAAGCTGCAGATTTAGTTTTTTTCCCTTCTCATTTTTAGAAAAAATGTCTATGCACGGCATATCCAGGCAATGATGCTCAATTTGCTGTGATCTCAACTTAAGGGAATTACATTAAAGGCGAGTCAAGTGAAACAAGATCTGAGTTTGATTTTTTCTTTCTTTGTTTCTTTCTTTTTTAAGCTTAATACCATTATACACACCAGGGAACGCAGAGAACTCACACACACTTTTGATCAGAAATGTTTTTAGTGCAGTCAGACTGCGTGGCCACACAGAGCTCACACATCCTCCTCCTTTAAGACCCCACAGCTCGCCAGCTTCTCTTCTACTAAATACATTTGCAGCGACACACCTCCTGAAACATGCTGACATTGGTAAGCATCAGCTCACTCAAATCACAAATGCGTGCTTATTGCAGATGCGTGTCTTCCTTGGAGATAACAGCACAGCTTTGATGGATGGCTGCGATTTGAATGTTTATTTACTGTAAGCAAACACTTGAAGAAGTGTGAAAAACTGCTAAGTTTAACTTTATGCAGCTTTTGGCATAATTTCCGCTTAGCAAAGGATATAGTCCACCTGTGTTTTTTAGCATTAGTGGGGTAAAGTGCACCCGCAAGATGGAAGTGCCCCATTGTGCTGCAGCAGCTAGTAAAAGATGCAACAAGTGTGAAAATTAACTGGATGCATGCTGTTTTATTAGCTTTCTCCCACTTTTGGATCCTCATTTAGCACTTTCTTTTACCATTTGTTCTCAAACCTTTGTGCAGCGAATTTTATTCTATTATTGTTGCAATCAAAGAATACATTTGGTTAATGAAAATTTGAACAAAAATGCCATCCAGAAATATTATTTTGGAACAGATCATGTTCTCTTCCCTTAAGCATAGAGATACTTGCTTTTGCTAAAAAAAAAAAAAAAATAGAAAAAAAAGGAAAAAAAAAATGTTGCTAACATCTATGGAATAGAAATGCATTCTCCCTCCAGAAAAATGCCCAGAAGAATACATCTTTAAATGCAGCTTTGTAAAAAAATAAATAAAATAAAACTGAACAAAATAAAGTAAGAAATAAAACAATGAAAAGAAAAATAGAAAAACTTAATTCTGAGAAAACATCAGTTACTCTAAAAAAAAAGTTATCTTTGATTAAAATATTTTTCATAGTTTCATTTCTGCATTATTTGTTTTTTTTTTTTCAAATTTCTATTCATAAAATATCTTCTATACTCCCAATTACTTGTGTTAATCCCTAAATGATGTGAAAAGACCCCATCAAAGAGCGAGGCTAAGATGGATTTGACGCTAGGGAAATGAAAACATTTACGGTAGGCTGCCAGGATGTTGAGCTTCAAGAGTCCTAATCATAAAGAGAGATATAAAATTACCTTCAGTTGGCTCACACTGTCAGCCACCATTCATAAATCATTCTTAGAGTGACCAGCCGGTCTACGTTATCCTACTGTTTATTTGCTTTTATTTCAGGGTGCATCATTTCTAAAGGCCTCTGGGGATAATGACAATGTTGGTGAGAAATGTAGACCCTGCAATTGGATCTGTCTGTGTGCTGGTCAGCGTTCCAAAGATGCACATCTAAGCAGTTGGATAAAGAGTTATGCCGAATCCATCAGACAGCAGTTCTTTCCATGAGGCTTGGCATAAGGCTGGTGATGATGCCTCATGTCCTTTTTATAGCCAGTCTGCTGGAGTGACACTTTTCAAGCATTAATGCCACTCAGCAGGAGCCTGGAGTGTAAAGTGGCCTTGAGTGGAAGATTATTCAAATAAACATGTATAGAGTTTTACATTCATATTGGTTCAAGTTCCATAGATGCTGCGCAAGTACGATTTATTTATAATGAATCATCACTTGAATGCTGACTATTTGAATCAAGTTTCACAAGTGAATATAATTCAATCTAACATTGGGTTGCTTGAATTTGGATCAGTGTTGACACTTCAACTACCAACAGTCTATTTATGAATATGAAAGTTTAGAAGAAACTTATTAAAAGTTGAAATATAGAACTTATCTCTAATTTCTCCATAGCATTATCAAGTGTATCCTTTCAATTTGTATCACTTGTTAACATATGGAATTTGAATAAATAATATTCTAGTTTTGCATTCCAAATATATCTTAGCTTGTTACAAAATCTCCAGCAAATTCAGGTGTTCACTGTTGTTTGCTAAAGATAAACACCAAGAACATTAAATGTGAGTTTTATGCTGATGTTTAATTTGCAGCCTTTCCAGGGTCGGATCCAATCGGACAACTCACAACTCCATTTCGGGGAGTTTTCATCTGCATTTCTTGGTATGTTAGAGTGCTAGAGTGAATCCATAGCCCCATTTATACTACCCTTTTCAAACACGCCGAGATCGGTCCGAGCACGGTAATGCAGATAACGCAGATAACTGTTTAGCGTAAATGGCTCAAAAAATACACCGGACCATGCAAGAAACAACCAAACCGAGCTAAACTGAAACTAGTTTATCAGTAGGGCTTGGCACGGTTCAGTTATGGCCCGGTTCTCAGGTAACAAAGAGTGCATGAGCAGACCGGGTCATCTCCTTACAGTCAGCCTCCTTAATCATGAAATTTCAGAAATTGATAAAAATACAATCTTCCCTACCCTGTCGCACATATTCAGATGATGAATCTGCTTAGCAGTGTGATCAACCTCGAGGTCTGTCGTTGTTTCCTGCGTCTGTAAGCCCTGATTAGAATATAGTTTGTCGTATCCACTTCCCCAAAGCTGACTCTGTCAAGTAAATTCACCAATGGCTGCCTTCATCGCCTGCCTCTCTGAAAACAACAAAATGTAACTATTATAAGCAAACTTCCTGACTTTTACAGGCACTGCCATGTTGATTTGGTTGTTTCCCTTCTACCGAACTACGGTACTACTGCCATAGATCGGCAGTAATACCGTAGATTGTCACTATGAGGCGAGGAACCGTGCTAGCGTAATGTGTAAGGAACCAAGCTCGGCACGGTTACCTGATCTAAGCTTGGTCCGAACTCGGCATTGATTTTTTACAGGGGTTAGTGTAAATGGAGCTGAAGTCTAGTCCCAGCACATTAAGCAGGCAGAAAGGATGTACCATTAGAGCAGTGCTTGACCTTAAAAATACAAAGAGGAGAAACAAGAGAAGACTATACATCTCTGTTAATTGAGTTTGACCCAAAAAATAAACATGTTTTTAAGATATTTTGTGAGAGGTTGAAGGCACAGGGGCGCTAAGAATGGGTTGATGGAAGGGGATTTCAGATCAGAATTTCTTCCATATCCAAGTAAGATTTGTACTGCGTGGTACTGTTAACAAATTAAACTGTGAATCAAATTAATTTATTTGGAAATATGGATATTGCTTGAATTGGGGGTCATCATAGGGAATTTAGATGTGTCTTCAGAACAATTTTGCTTGTAATTATCAGATCATTTTAAACTTTCAGCCCAAGATGGTCATGAAGTTATAAACTAAGGTAAAATAGAATTATGAAATTGGCATCACAACAAAATGAAACTTGTAATTGTGCATCAGCACTTTGTAAGTTTTACATCCTTACACCCATTAACCCAATTATTCCTTACAACATGGGGTGTTAAACCAATAGGCAACATTTCTTTATGATGTGAAGAAGTGCTTTTCATTTGATGGATTAATTGGCAAGAACATTAAATATCATCTAATCTACTCTATCTTTGGCTGATTTTGGTGCTACCTTAAGCTATGCTAAAGCAGCTGAGATATGTTAATTTTACCTCTATGGGGAATAAATAATTTCCCAAAATATGTCATCTGGAAAACCTACAGTTTTTAATAATAAAGAAAAGAACTCTGGTTTAAACCAAACCTTAAATGCTGTAATTTTCCCTTCTAATGTAAAGTACATTTTTACTGATTGTTAATTTAAAATATTGGTTTAGCCTGGTGGTGCATTTGCTGAAGGATTTTGATGTTTTCCACAAAATGTGCAAATGCGTTTTTTGTTCGGGTGGAGTTTTTTTTGGGGGGCATTGTATGGACAACTTCCCGCTGAAGTTGTTCCACAGAATAATAGGGACCATTTTGGCTGACGCTGGACGTAAGCGTGTTGTCAGCCTGTAAAAGTTTAGGAGGCCCCTCTTTATGGGGCTGCACTGAGAATTGGGACTGTCCTTGCTGGAGGCAGCACTCACAGCTTGTTACTGCCATAACTTGCTAAGTGAGGAATAAAGGAGAATGACGACATTATTCTGTTCCAGTGTTTGGAACAGTAAGCTTCTCTTTTGCTTCGTAAACTTTTTTTTCTATAGAGTCTGGTTGTTCCTTTTATTGCAAGGAACACTGCAAAAAGAATGGACTGTGTTTACTATAGTTAGTTGAAAACTGCCAAAGCATCAAGGTGCCAAAGGGGTAACATTTTTGGTGCAATGATTTTCTTTGAGCCTAATACCCCTGTTTCCATGTTAGAATTGTTCATGACTATAGGCCAAAATACTATGAAAATGTTATCTTAATAAATACCCAGGCCAGTATGTAGTTGTGTAGTTTAGCTAATGTTGTAGAAAATAACATTTAGGATTTGATAAAGACAGAACCCTTAGCAGGTTTAACTGGTGATTATTTTCTGTTGTTCCCATGTAAATTGGCCATATTGAATCTATTAATTCAGACCTTAGTTTTTTTTGTAAATAATCATTATCAAATATACTTTTTCATTGAAATTAACAACACATGGATTTGTTTGGATAAGTAATATGATGGTTATTTAAAATTGGTTAACTCAATTTGCACAGATTACCTCCATACATATATCTCTCTATCATTTGTTTTCTCAACAATTCTCCTAGCAAGTTGTATTCAATGTTTTATGCAATGACCAATTGAAGAATACACATTAAGGCATAATTTTTTTCTTCCTTTTCTGTTAAGTACAACTAAATTATGGAGGACTGTTTGGGGTCATGAGTTCAATTTTAGCGCTAGTTTGTTTTGGTAGAAAAAAAACTAACCCTGTAAAATGTAGGACCATATGAGCAATAACTGCATTGAACTATTGACTGACTTGAAAGCTTTTGCACTGAGGCCCAACAAGCTAAGCAGTGGTGAACTTTATAGTACAAAAGGTAAGTGGGTTAGAAGAAACCCTGATTACTTTATAATAACTCTAACAAAACAAGTTTTCTTTATTGGCTGCATCATTATTTTGCACTTGATGGCTGCTAATGGTGCGAGTCCAACATTGTTATTATTATGGGAGCTGTTCTGAGAGCTGATGGGTGTTGTAGTTCGGTCCTTGGGTGGCTGTAATGGAGTTTTCTGTAGATTTAGTATTTTCAGAGATGCCGAACATTAGAAGAAAAAATATACTCTTTAAAACAATAACACAAGGCTTGGGGGAATTGAAGCAAACGTGAGAAGCTTAATGCTCTGGGGGCATTGTACAAACCTCTTACTTGTAAGGAGAATGTCAGATTTCATCTGTTTTTTTCTCTGTGTTGTGGTGAAAACCTAAAGTTGACTTTCTAAGATATATGATGTGTCTGGTTTTGCAGCGTAAATGCGAATGACTTTGTGAGCATCAGCTATTTTCGTTTCTGCAGAGTTCATAGCTATATTGGACAGCCATTTCAAATGTAACTTCAGAATCTGATGTGTATTTATAGTTTTGATACACGCAGACAAAACCATCTCATATAATAAAAGAAATGAAATCAAAAAGAGGACACTTTTTTCATCGGTGGGTAAATGTGCTAGGTAAGGAAACATGGCTGACACACAAGTAATAAAGAAAAGAAAGACTTGGGGAGAATCTTGCACCACCATATAGTCATGGCTCTAATTGCTCTGCAATATGTTAATTGCTTTTACAGCATCCCAGTAAACAATTACAGTCACTTACCTATGCTCTTAAATATACTTTACAGAAACTGTTATTCACACACAGCCTAGTTTATGTAAGAGCCTAACTGTCAGGTGCTAAAAAAAAACAACATATTAATGTAAACCATTTCTTCTGTTGTTCATCTGTAAATGACTCATATTCTAGGAATATAATCTTGTAACAATTTTTTAACATTGCAGATCTCCATCCACATTTGGCCCATTGTCCTGGCCCTTCACGCTAAGTGCCTGTTTTGGTTAATCTACAAGTCCTTACTTCAACTATTGGAAAGGTTCAAAGAAATAAAGGACGTTAAAGCTTCAGCTTTTAGTAGCTGCCTTTCTGCCCACCCCTATCTTTCAGTCTTTTGCTCTCGGTTGTTCCTCCCCTCATGTGCAAGTGATTAGACAGCAGGACTAAAAGGAAAACACAATCTTTGTTTTCTAGGCAGCGGCCAAGCTCAGAATTCCTGTGGACTTTTAGCAGTGATGATCATTTAGATCTAAAATACTGCACTGGAGAAACATCTTTTTGTTTCCTCCGTTTTTTTCCTGTCATCATCAACTTAATGTTCTCCTTTTTTGACAATGAAGATGAGACAAAGCTCTATTCATCACCTCATCTCTTTTCATAAGTCTGCCCAGCTGTCTTATCTCAAGGTTAGTCTAGTCTTAATGAAAAATCCAAGTCATGGTTGGTATAGCTACTACTATTGTGTCTTTGTAGCCAATGGTTCTGTTATGTCATTAACCCTGAGAGTAAAAGACTACCAGGATTCTTCATTAATGGACTGTCTGTGCAATGACCTTGAGAGAAGATTGAACTCTTTGACCAGCAGTCGAAGCAGATGTCTGAGTCATGATGGAAGGTCCTGACTATATGATAGAGAGTTAAATGTTGATATTATATAGTTATATACTATAACTCAAGTGGTGAAAAACACAGTAATCATACTTTAAAATTGCAAATGACATCAGTAAGATTTAGTGTTTAGCCCAGCACAGAGACTTTCTTTTCTATTATTTTATTCGGACTCAGCCAAATGACAAACTATCTGCAGAATCCGACATTTTTGTTTTTAAACAGATCATTCTGAGCTAATCATATCCAAACTTAACTTGTTAATATTAGGCCATCATTCAACTGCTGTGAATTTTACTTTAAATATCCATTAATGTGGCTATACAGCTTTTATGGCCTCCTCCCTCCTCATTGCTAAATTATTTACTGCAGCTTTTATTTGACAGAATGAGAAATAAGTGTATCTAAACAGAAGGGTGAAAATTTTTCACAATACAGCCGGTAGCCTCTCTATATGCACAACATGGAGGTGTGTGCATTCTCTACAGCTGAAAGCTAAACTCTCACAGGGGCCGAGCGCATACCTCTAGGATTATATAGCCCCCTTTTTTAGTTTTTGTTGCGTTTTGAGATTCCGTTTTGTACCAGAACAGTGGAAAGACTTGTTTTAAATGGAAGCCATGTTGCCCTAAGCATAACAATTAATTAGGCAAGTTGGAGTCTGTCTACCAGGATGTGATGAAGTTCTACACATGAATTTAAGACAGCTTGACCAGCACTGCTAATTCATTAGATGATGTATAAACAACCTCTGGTGCTACCAGGCTCCTCCACACATCATTGATAATCATAATGCTAACAGTACATTTAATTTAAAATACATCCCTCAGGGTACACAGGGGCACCTTAGAGTAATAATAATAATAATGCAATAGATTTAACAAAACCAAATAAAAGTAGAAAAATAGTAAAATGCGATTTCTCCAACAGCCTGCAGAGACCATCCTGGTTCTGACCAACTTTTAATGTTGTGGTTAAATTGGTGTAAAGGAACCCTTAACTTCAATTAAATTGCCTCCTCATTGCTTAACTATATTTTGGTTCAACACCATAATCACCATAATTTGACTATACTTGATTTATATTTGTGGACACAAAGGCTGTTTGTCTTTGCAGCTCCCCAAAGAGGGAGTTATTGGTAAGTTATAATAATAAACATATTCAAGCAAAAGCAGCAGGTTTTAATCTACCTAAATGTGCATGCTTTTGGAAGCACTACCACTTACTGAGGCTCTCTAGGGCCAGGCATGGTACAGTTATGGAAGAAAACCAGCCAGAAGTGCAATTTCTACCAAAAGTTAATAACGTATGTAAAGTACGGATCATAGTCATGCTGGCATACGTGTCTGTGGACTGGAAAGTAATGAAAGAAAATTCACAGGCTTAAGATCAGATTACATTTCATCAAAGGAGGAGCATTTAGAGAAAACTCTGAGCCTGCAAATGATTTAAAAACAGGGGCTTGACACATATGTCGATGCTTAAACTCTATTGTGTGCTTCCCACTGCAGAAGAATAACAGATCTGTTACACAAAAGAGGTCTTATGTGAATGTGTGTTTGTTCCCTCTGCATCTGCTTGTTTCACAGCCTTTTTTGCGGTTTCGGACCTGGTGGGGTAGTTGTATGGGCGCATGTGAACACACTCGTGCAAAAATAAACACACGGCTCACAAACATTGCCCTGGACTGGTCTGTGGAGGGCTGCAGCTGGAATTTTCATCTGGTTATTTGTGACTTGTAAACCCATTTTTGTTTAGTTTTGTTCTGTTTCACCCTTCCAGGTGGAAACAATACAGTGATCGCTAAGTTCCTTCTTAACTTCATTGTTTCCAGCTAATTATTTCCAAGAAACTGGAGGTTTTAGATTCCACTTGTTGTCCTTCAGCAAATGGAAAACTTTGTATTCAGGTTAGCGAATAAGCTTTCTGAATTATAAAGGGCTTATTTTGCTTGAGGTTGTCATTGTGGTTTGAGATGTTATGTGAGGTTAGTCACTTATACCACATTCTGATCACATAGAAAAGCTTTTGCTGACTTTATCAATCTGACTTTATTACTATGAATGATTTTATTATTAAACCCACCTTAGTCTAGTTTATTCACATGTTGCCAATATTAGATGATGAACATTGATATAATAGATTTTAGAAAACTGAGTAGAACACAATAGAAATCTTCTCTTAGCGTCTCACAGTGGAAAACATCTAGGTAGATCATCAAATTGATGTGGAAATTTGCCGAAATGAGTTCATTCATCCGGGGAGGACTCAGAGTAGAACCCGCTGCTCCTCCACGTCGAGAGGAGCCAGTTGAGGTGGCTGGGGCATCTGGTTAGGATGCTTCCTGAATACCTCCTGAGTGAGGAGTTTCGGGCACGTCCCACGTGGAGGAGGCCCAGGGGGAGACATGGGACACGCTGGCAGTACTATGTTTCTCGGCTGTTCTTAGGATTCCCCTAAGGAGGAGCTGGCCCTAGTGGTTGGGGTAAGGGACGTCTGGTCCTCCCTACTGAAGCTGCTACCCCAACGACCCGACCCCGGACAAGAGCAACTATTCAAATTAACAAACATCTAGAAAAAGTAAACTGTATTATATTATTTTCCATGTGAATCCCAGATTGTTCATTCTTCTTTGTCTTTTCTACAAAGTGCTTTAAAACAGTCCTACCGGTCTTACATACCCTACCTGGAAATACGTCCCCAAGCCGACGAAAAATGGCATGACGCTTTACTAGTCATTAAGGATTAAATATTTATCTTGCACATCCAAAAATAAGTAATGATATATTTCAAAATATTTAAGATTTTAATTTTAAATTAAATTATGAAAAAAAAGTTATGATTTTTTTATTTTTATGCTCAGTGTCATTGAGCGGGTGGGGCGGCGCCCTAGCGCCCTCTATTGGCCAGCCTCCACTGGATTAAACCAAATGTAAAGCCAAAAAAAAAGTGTAAAACAAGGTAAAGCAAAGGACAATTTCATAGAAAAAAGTAATTCTAAAAAGGAAAATATATATATACGCACATAGGAGAGAAAGGAGTATTTCTCAGTCATTATACATCATAAAGTGTTATTTTATTCCTGTTTAAAATGTTAGCAGTGGTTGGAATTTCATTTGCTTTTCCCTAACTAGAATATAGAGCCAGACAGAGAAGAAAAGAACATGGCATTTTATAGTTCTCTGCTTTGCAAGATTGTTCCTAAATTGTAATTAGGTTACAGATTCATGATACACATGTTCAAAAGGGATGGGTAGCTTTTACTGCTGCACCATAAAAAACAACTACCTTTAATACTTTTCAGTTGAGAAGGAGCAAAGGAGGTCCCTTAAACACATCCAGTTCATTGTCAGTCCAAGAAACGAGAAGTCATAGAAATGTATCAGATTAATATTTCGTACTTTATTGAAACAACAAGCAGAAAAAGCCTAACTAACTTGCTGCAGAAATATTGCTAATAGCTACATTTTCCAATAGAGTTGGATATAATGTAGGGTCCTTGAACAACAGCTGATGTTTCTTATTGTAAAGTCCTAAGTCAACATTTGTTTATGCATTTTGTAATTTAGTACATTCTGTTCCCTACTAGGTGATGTCACACAAACAAAGCTAGAGCTGTTCAGTGGATCTGGGCTTGGAAGGTTTTTTTTTTTTTTTTTTTTTTTAGTGAAGCAAAATAAACACTTTCTCCTTAGCTTCGAAATGACCCCAACATCTTTAAAAGAGCTTGAGTTGAATGTTTCTGTTTATTGACAGTGAAGGAAACTAAAATGGTTTATATAGAGCACAGCATTTCTGAATTTGGATCAAGGTCTCGCAGTTTTTCATCCTGCTATGACGATGCCTCGTTAAAACGAGCCCGCTGCAAAGCCTGAAGTAAAACAAATCGTACTGAGTCGCAAACTGTTTTCAAATCTGCAACTGACTGGTTGTGTTAGTCTGGTGATTATCAGCGGTTGCTGCTCAGTTCAAAGGATTTGTACTGTTTAATAACAGGCAGGCAGACAGAGCTAACAGAGCCCATCTGCCAGATGTGAACCATGACACGCTCCAGTGTATGCGCTGGCTGTCTTAAGCCTGAAGCTTTACAACACACCTTTTAGCAGCTTACCTGCATGTACACACAGACACAAAACCTCGGAAATTGTAATGCTCTTTTTTATGATCACATATTTTACATTTAATTACACACTCCACATTTATTGGCACCTCTGTAAAGACCTGTTGAAAAAAATGTTACTATGCATGTACTTTTTATCGCTGTATTACTACCTCACATGGTAAAAAAAAAAATATCCAACTTTTATCAATACATTAAAAATTTGTTACAAATGCTAAACCTATTGGTGCCCATTTGGTTTTTACCATTAAGGACAGAAGTTACCAGAGCTCTCGACATCTTGCATGATAAAGAAGATAACAATGGAGTCAGAAGAAGCTCACAGCAACAGGAGATACTTCAAGATCACCCAGTTTAGACAGGAACCATCCAATGGCATTCATATGCTGATTGGTTAAAGAGGCATGTTATGAAACAGCCTAATGTCCTGATATCGGATGTAAACCTGTTAACTTTGCTAAATCATGCTGCAGTGTAAGACTGACTTAAATAAATTATAATAACCTTGCAGAACGGTCTCAGCACGGAAACCAAGATAACTGTTAAGTGTAAATGAAACGTCGCTTTACTGGACCATGCCAGACATACCCAAACCGCGCTAAATCTAGTACTAGTTCATCAGTAGGGCTCATCAGGTTTCATCTGTGGCTCAGTTCTCTGTTAACAAAGACCGCATGAGCAGACCGCATCATCTCCTATTTACAGTCAACTGACTCATTTCACGTGTTTTCCGACATGTCCAGCTTTGCAACTCACAGATCTCTTCACCTGTTCACAACACAAACTTCCTCTCAGCTTATTAACATAAATGGCATCAAAAGAGCGTGGTGCGATCTGGGATGATGCAGAGACCGAGGCTCTCTTTGATATTTGGCCGGAGGACGCTATCCAGGCGCATAAGTTATTGAATGTTATCGGTGCTGGCATTTTTGATTGCGTAATTCCTGCCTTGAGAGCTGTGGTATCTTGGAGTGCCGATAGGAGACGAAAAACCGTGCTAGCGTGATGTGTAAATGGTCATAAGAACCAAGCTCGGCAGGGTTAATCGATCCAAGGTTGGTCCGAACTTGAAACGGATCAGTTTCAGAGGGGTAGGGTAAATGGAGCAAATGAATATGAAAGAGTTGAATTCCAACCTTTGATGTAGTGGTGGACGATTTTTAAAGGCTAATTTATTCTTCGAAACTAGGTAGTCGGTCTAGGTGTCGCAGTGAACGCAGAGATGTCCCTGCCCCCTCTGCAGACACTCTGCTGCACCTTTCCCACATTGTAGGTGACGGCAGACAGTGCCGCAGACAGGAGGCCTCTGATTGGTCAAATCTACATCTGCTCTACTCATGCGTATCTTCTGTTTGGTACCTTACCGGCTTGTTTTGTTTGTATGACCACAATTGCGGAAACAACTGATGAAGTTGGACCAGCTATAGGAGCAATGTGCGCAACAACGCTGGGACCCTTTTTCCACCTGGATCCCCGCTCTTTTTTTCGCCCTCTTTGTCCCTCTGTTGTCGGACAAACTTGCCCCCACTTCCTCACCGCCTCGGCCGTAGTTAGACCCACAGCTAGTTCGTGATTTTCCCCTTTTGCGTTGTGGCGTGGAATAAACATAGCGCAGACCATGCTTCAGTATTGAGTATAAATCAAAAATATCTGTGACATACCTGTGACATGCTCACTGCGACATAATGCTGCGGGAGTATAACCTGTCCCTAATAGTATGGGGGAGTCACTTTGCCAAAGGCCATGAGAGCCTTCAACTACCAGGAGATTTTAACTCTACCAGTAGGCAGAAACTGTGGTATCGTTTGGTCTTAGAGCAGTATAAAGAACAGGATTAAGAAAACAATTATTCCACCAACAGAAAACGAGCCCTAATCCATGATCATTCCTTCCCTCAAAGCAAAATCCTATGGCAAACATTTGAGATGCGGTAAACGGAGGAATAAATATGAGATTATCAAGGAGTAACTAGTAAGCAAAGGGACATGAATGCTGCTGCTTTTTCTTCTGAACTGGTTTGTCTTGCTTTTTGTTTGCATCAGTATTTGCGGACTTGGAAACTTGCTAGTAAACAGTACAGAACGAGAGTGGACAGTTGTGAGTGCGCCACTTTATGGCCGGGACGAGTTGTAGCAATCACCTTTAAACATAAAATACTGATCAAAAATCCTTTTCCTTCCTAAAACCTTGTTAAATGTAAAAGCAGACAACTAGGTGTTGTGGTTTTTGAACAGGATGGTGTATGAATTTCTAACAATATGAGAAGCGGTAAGTGTAGTAACTTTATCTTTACCATCTTTGAATCAACATGTGGCTGAAAGCAGAGCATTGCAGAACTCTTCAAAGACTAGAGTCTGTTATGCAATGCGAATCCGTGTTTTCCCCATGTATGATTTTCTTTTATCCATTTACTCAAGCTTTCTAACTCAGTCCAATAATATAACAGTTTGTGTCTGTGGGTTCCTTTGTGATGGACTGTTGACATGTTCAGGGTGTACCCTGCCTCTCCTCCAAAGACTGCTGCAGATAGACGCCAGCACTGCCACAACCTTGCATGAATAAGTTTATACTATAGATGATAGATGGAGGAATTTATGTACCCTAATAAAACATTTGGATTTTTGTTCCTCTGGATTATGTATCCACCACAAGAAGTTAATTCTGTTTAAGCATAATTACATATCTTTACCAAGAACAACAATAAATGTCTCAATTAAGTTTGATTCCTGAATTTCTGCCAAAATAGTTTTCCCCACCTTCCATAATCTTATTAAATGCTTTCATAAAAAAAAAAAAAAAACTTCACAAGCTCTTAGACTGAGGAACTCTGTGCTGCAATAAATCATCAGACCCTGCCAATTAAAAAAAAAAACATTTTTTCCATCATGTTTCAAAATCAAGATCAACTTTTAATAAACTATGCGCACTGTTTGGATCCAAGCTCATTCTGTTACTATGGATCACAGACGGGGACACTCTCGGTAATCCCAGCAGTACATTCTTCAGCTTCTCTTTTTGTTTTCCTTTTGAAGTTGAGGGAGGATTGTTTATGTTAGCATGAACCAGACCTGAGCCCATGGTGGCTTTATTGCTTTGAAAAAGACCCAGGGCACTGTGTAATGTGTTTGAAAGAGAGACACTGTGTACAGTAGAGGGAATACAGGTGGGGGCAGACCTGGAAAACTGGAAATCCTGCTGCGTTATTGAAGAGAAGCTGCATAAAACCAGGGTGAGTAAAAAACAGGAACAAAAAGAAAAACGTCTCTTTGGAGTTGGATCTGGTTTACTGTCAACTTTTCATTCGCTTGTTTTGTTTTGTGGACGGATGCCTCACAGAGACAAATGTTTGCTGTTTTGACCTTGATGGAGGGAGAAAATGGAAAAGAGATTTAATAATCCACTCAATGATTGGTGGGCAAACCTAACCAAACCCAGAATAGCCCCATTTAGCTGTTAGTCCATACCAGTAGACTGGCTTAATGTGCATGATCTCCATCAGCATCAAGTAACGCAAGTAAGAACAAAAAGTCCACCTACTTCTAAAAGTAACTTTCTTTTTTTATAGCAGTTACTAAAGTAAATGTAACTTAGTGAACGTAACTAGTTAGTTGGGGCGGTGGTCAGATAAAAGCACAGCAGCTCTGGTCATTTGTTTTATGGCATTTCAAGAAATTTACGTCATGATGATGGTGAACCCAAAAAAGCCAGAGAAGTTTTATTTATTTTTTACCTTGTCAAGGGCTGCTAAAAGGTCATACCCTCATGGAGATCTATTTGTATTCACTTATATCCCACAGTGTTTTAAAGTATCAAGCTAAAATTATTAGCCAGTAGATGAAAAAAGTATTTTTTTATAAAATAGATGTCTTAAGAAGAAGAAAAGCTTTCATAAGTAAGATTCCCCTGGTGGAAAAAAATATTGCCCCGTAAACCCTGGAGCTGCTGTGTGACCCTCGGCGGCAACAGCTGACACCAACCGTTTATGACAAGCAGTAAATCCGGGGGGTGGGGGGGTTGTTTCTGCTGCTATTGTAGAAATGTGGCCACAGATTTTTACCCATTCTCACAGTTTGGGACTAGGACTAAACATCAGTAAAAAGATTTTCTTTAACGGTTGGTATTGGGCATCCCTACCAGGTACTTATAGCTCCTAAACTAGCTTGTTGGATTTCTGGCAAGTTGAAGCAACTTGTACCTAAATATAGTACTGGTATTTACTAGATCCAGTTAACCCGAGAGCTTTAACTAGGAAATAGGGCATTAAGTGAAGGTGTAGCGTTAAGGCCTAAATGTCTTTTCTATCTGCTTTTCAGTCATATGGTTGTTGTTGGAACTAAAAGTAAGAAAAAACGGTAACAAAAGTAACAAAAACAGGGGGATGACAATTATTTGGTTAATGTATCTTTAGGAGAATTGTAGTTGAGATTTTGCAAGCCATAGGAAGTGTAATAATGGATTGCTGACTCTTATATAAAAAATATAAAGATAGGATCACATTTTTTTAAATGTGTTTTATGCAAAAAGTGTTTCCTGTTGGGAGAAGTAGAGATGTTGATGTAAAAGTTTAAACAGTCAATAAAACCAGGGTAACATCTGGTAGACTAATGAGAAGCAAGGAGGGAAAATAAGTTGTACAACATGCGTCATGTTAGGAAAAGCTCTGAGCCGGAAATGAGCTAATCCAACAGGCATCTTACTGCTCTGATCTGCCGATCGTTCCTTTTATTGTCTGCGTTGGAGGTGGAAAGGTCATCAAAGGTGTTGGAGGAGAAAAGAGGTTTGATAGATGTGGTGAGGTTGTGTGTTGAGATGCATTTGGAATGCTTTCCAGGATGAGCTGAGTCAGCCTATTCAGCAGACTTTTACTGAAGTGAAATGATTAGGAGAAGTTTAAGGAACTAAGCCTAAAATTCCCAGACGCATACGGATGAACAAACAGGTGTTGTACCATGCAAAAAAAAAAAGTTACTCTGCCATTCTTTGGTTATTTAACCCTGAATATTACATATATATATTACATTTCCTTCCCTTGCCCCTTTCACATTATCCGTTCCTCTTTATGTACCAATAATTCCCAAAACACATCAGTTAATCAGTTCATTGTTTCAATACCATGGACTCCCACACTGTTTAGTTTACTCTGCATGTTTGTCACACTTTTATTATGTGTCCAGAATTTCCTCTCCTTTTTTTATGCTCATATCATGTGGGTTATTGTTTGAATACCAAACCAATCTAGCCAGGTATCTCTGCCTCTGCTGTATTAATGTTACACAGAAGAAAATCTACACTTCTGAGTTTGAAATTTATTTTTCTTTCAGAATCTCTTTTGACATCAATGGTTTTTTTTTCTTTCATCCTTTTAATAGCACGACACCTGCATACAGTTTATATGTAACTGCATTTTGCAATGGCCATTAAAAAATACAGAGGTCATCTCACGCTTGTTTACTCTTTATATCACATCCACAGTACCTCTACAGGCGTAGCATGTTGATTTATTTAGTTTAGCTGTGTTTTGTTCCCATGGTGATTTTTTTTTCTCTGTTAAATGTTGCTGTATCTTATTCTAAAATCCCTCTGTGCAGATTGCTGGCTCTTCAGACTCTTTCCTGAATAGTGGAAAGATCTTTGGAGGCCGACTCTGCGGTTTTTGTCACTCTGCCTGATTTGCAGCTCTATTTGAGTTTCGTTTGTTCTTCCCCCTCCTTTCTTCTATATCCTCCTGTCTTCCTCATTACCTGCCTGTGTCCTTGTCCAAATTTCTCAGAGAATACTGATGCTTTTTCGTTTCTTACCCGTGTTAAAGAGAAGAGAACATATCCTGAAAAGAACATGTGTGAATGACAGGTAGGCCTGTGCTGGAAATGCTCAGATGTTCTCCGTTTGCCAGATATTCAATGGGCAGTTTTTTTTATTTCAGAACCGCTGTCAAAGACCAAGCCCAGGCTCAAAAACCAAGGAGCTGGAATAAATCTGGATGCATCCACTGGTTGAATGCTTGTGCTCTCTATAAACTTTAAAAAAAATCTTTAAATCTTGTTCTGCAATTCCATGCAGTTGGTTGTCTCAGTATTATATATCTGTGATTCCTTCCCGTTTGTGCTCATCATGTGAATTGATGTCTCACTGCGTCTCTGTCTTAATCCCCTGAAGACTGGGAGTCAGATTAGTAGTGACTGAGACTATCTTTGAGCGAGTGAAGCTGACTCGGCTATGAGTCGATGGAGACACGATGTCTTACGCCCAGTTTCCCAGAAGCATCTGAGAATTATCCAGATTTCATTTATGCAGCTTGAAGCCATCAATACAAGGCCACCCTTGTTCATTAAACAAATTAGTTAGTTTGATTGCAATCATTGTTAATAAAAAAAATCAACCACAATGGTTAAACTTTTCATATAATGAAGCATTGTAATAAAAATGTCAAATGAAGTTTTCTCTCTTCAAATTCTGTCGGCTTCTTGGCCTCGCTGCAGCACTTCCACCCACTAATTGCCAAGAGTTCCAGTTATTCTAAGAATGACTAATGTCCGCTTGAGCTGCTTGCCAAAACAAACCATAATGTCTCTTTTATTCTTTATTCTTTGGCCAAAACACTTTTTAAAGCCACAATTTCATGCGACGTTTGTGGCATCGCTTCCTCACAACTATGAGTTGTATCTAAAGTTGTTGCGTGGGAGAATCCACCATTTAAATGTTTGTACTTAAAATAAAGCAACCACGTTCAAGACTGCAGGATATCTGGAAAACATCTGCAATATTATTTTTGAACCACCCTGATAAACAAATCTGAATAGCATCAAAGGGGTTATTCAGTAGCTCAGATAGAAATTGAGATTCGTGTATCTTGAATTCAATTTATTACACACAGATTTATATCAGATTATTATGGCTCCCAGCTTATGATAACCTTGCATAAGAACATTAATGCAGGAATGGGCGGCCTTTTGATTTGATTAGTTATAGAGAAACTGCATACACAATCCCTGGAAAGACTCTTGATTTATAGCATCCAGCAAACAATAACTGGCAGTATCCACAAGGAGGATGAGACACAAAGAGACGCAAGATGCTTTGTTAAAGCATATAATAAAGTAGGTTGAAGAAAGATAAGTGTTATCAGATAGGTCGCCGATTCCACAGGGAAAACCATAGCTTAGAGGGGCAGTGAGGATAGGTTATTCAAGAGTTTTGCGATTTAAACTGGAGTATTTATCTACAGCATATTTGTCAAATTTAAGGCCTGCAGGCAAAATCTGTCCCTCTCAGTAATTTACCAGGCCCTCAAAACACCAAGGGGTCATAAAATAGATATGTACTTTTATAGTATTTAAAAGTGGATGAAACTGCTTGATAAATTGGACTAGTTTGAATCTCAGAATATTGTGCCCCTTTGTAAATGAAAAGTTATGAAATCTAAGGTTTCATTTATTGAGCTGCAACCGTCCCTTTAAAAGGCTGGATAATGCTGAAGTGGCCTGATAAAAAAAAAAAATAATAATGAGTTTGACCTCCCATCTAGAACTTTAGATACTTTCGTCACATGCCTCATCAAGCCTACCTGATTCTGAGATATTATCTGTCTTGCTTAAAATAAGAGAAAAAGCACTTTGGGCCTCTGCTCAATGGTCCAAAGTCCTCTTTTTCAGAGGAACGTAATTTTTGAACTTCATTTAGGAAAGTCAGCAACACTATGCAAACGAATGTCCACTCTTCATTCAACAGCAATACCACACCAACCATTGAGTTAAAATACTGTACAATGAATATACTTTCAGACAGTTAACAATACTGAACCAAAAAGTACTTTTTATCATTCTCTCACATCATCTTCCATGTGGCTCCAGCGAGGAGCAGGCAGTCTGTTTCAGCAGCTCCCTTTACTTTCCTTGTCTGAGGTCTTTTGGACCTCTGACAAGGAGGGTGCTCCTAAAGACCCTCTATGACTTTGTTTTGGCATCAGTCATCTTCTATAAAGCTGTTATGTTGGAGTAGTGGCTTATCTGTTGCTGAGAGAAAGCGGCTGGATAACCTGATCAGAAAGGCAAGCTCTGTGATTGGATGGCCTCTGCACTCAGTGAGGGAGGTGGGAGACAAAAGGATCCTCAATAAATTAACATCTCTGTTGGATAATGTTTCCCACCCCATGCAGGAAGCTGTTAAGGAACTGGAGAGCTCCTTCAGTGACAGACTGCTGCACCCTAAATGCACCAGGGAACGTTATCACAGATCCTTCCTGCCAGCAGCTGGAAGACTTTATAACCATCACTGTTCCCAACAACCTCAATAGGTTGTTACATTCATGCAGATTTTGCACATTTTGAACCTTAGTACGTTAAATAACATGCTGCTGTCATTTTACACATCTCTGATGTTGCTGCTATTTTCAGATATTCATTGCTGTAAAAATGTCTATAGCTGTATATTGGTTATTTTATTAATAAAATCTATTTTATAAAAGTCTTTACAGTACAGTATTAAATTATTTATTAACTCTTCACTAGTGTGTTATTCTTATACATTTTTCTAAGGTTCACATTTTTATTACAATTTTTTCTTTTATTTTTTGCTGCTTTTAACACCAGAATTTCCCCATTGTGGGACAATAAAGTGATTTTCTATTCTATCCATCTTAAGTAAGATTATTGACTCGTTATCAGCTAAATTTAAATTAAAACAAATGCTGGAATTATGTTACTCTGTGTGGTATATAGTGAATGTAGAGGTTTTACTTTTATTAATCATTTCCTAAAATTAGTTTAACTTTTCATCACCATTAAGTTCTCACCACTGTCTTTGAGCTCTAACATCTCAATCACCAACATTTGCACAGCCATCAAAGACTGTACGAGTCCATCAATACAGCCAAATGTACTGCTAGTGTACAAAGGCATTAATGCACAGTATTTAAAGTGTTTGTGTGCGTCCAAGCTGTCCTTAGCAATTGTGATATTGCAATATTTATAGTTAAATGGCATGGGGATTGCTATTGCTATCAAACCATTAAGAATATTAATAATTTAATTTCTACTGACTTAAAAATATTTGCCAATCATGTTGTGTCATCCCATTGGATATACTTAACAGACCTGGAATACCACTGAACTGATGTTTCGTAGAGCCAGTCATGTCTATATGGTATTCAAGCAGCTTTGTCCATGTTGTCTTAGATGTTGTTACCCTAAAGGGGTTTTGGCAGTGCAGAAGCAGAGATTTTATTGTTTGTTTGGTTTTCTAGGACTCTCACGTCAGCAGACAGACGTTCAACGCGGCATGTTTCCTATTCGCACTATCCACTCTGTTGGCATACATGATACCTTATTTAAAGAAAAGTCATGCACAAAACGTCAATATGGACGACTATATTCCCGTCCTGCTCTCAGACAGCCTGACTGACGTTGGCTTTAGGTCTTAAATCTTACTTGACACTTATGACCTGTGACAGACATTTCAACGCATGGGGAAAGAGAAACCAATAACATAATTTTAGTTCTAACCAAACATGTAGTGTCCTTCAATTTGCACTGCCTGACAGACAAACATTTATGTGTCACAACTCTCCTCACGATGCACAGACAGGAAAAATGCAGCCACTGCAGATTACGTCAGAGTCTCAAGGCTCGATGTGTCAGCTGATGGAAACGATCTACTTCATACAGAGACCTGAGCTGTTTGGTTGGCACACTTCTAGTAGACCTTGTCAGGTGAAAACGGATGAACTGCACAGTAGGTGGTAACATGCTGGTGCACATTCCTTACCAGTTTGCTTACACCACTGGTAACTGGAGCCATCGGGAGCCTCTCCCAAAAATGGAAGAACCAGGTCCTTTTTAGATCAGTGTGGCCTCCACCGCAGAGACTCACAGCAGCAGTAGGGGCTTCAGCTCCAGGAAACAGAAGCTGAATCAACTTTTACAGCCACGTCTCAACACTTAGCCACCGATTTCATACTTGTGGTATTGTATCTTGATGTACCTGCAGTTATTTACATGTTTATTATGTGATAGAACAGCCAAAATGCATAAAAACAAAGACCTAACTCAGCAAATCAAATACAAAAAATTAAAACTGTCTGCAGTTATGCGCACATTTGAATACAGTTTTTAATTAAGGGGTGAAAGGGGCGACAGAGGCGTTGGGTGTAGTTCGCCCTGAAATCGAAGGATTAAAGTTTCAAGCCACGGCTCCGGCTTTCAGTGTCCTTGGGCAAAACACTTCGCCTGCATTGTCTGGTGAAGTAGTGGCGCCAGTGTACAGTAGCCTCGCTTCTGTCAGTGAGCCCCAGGGCAGCTGTGGCTACAGTGTAGCTTTCCACCATCAGTGTGGGAGTATGTGAGTGGATGGGTGAATGACTGAATGTAGTGTAGAGTGCTTTGGTCAAGTTTCCTGACTTGAAAAAGAGCTAAATAAGTACAGGCCATTTACCATTTAAGTTTAAGTCAACATCAGTTTATTATGCACAACTGTGTCTTATAATATAATAATATCAAAAAGATTTCTTTATACAGGGATTGTAAGTGTCGGGAAGTTCCTGCTGTAAGATAATCATCAATTGATGAAGAATTAAGTTTAGATACAGTTACAGGAAAAAGTCACAATTTCCTCTGTGCATTCAGGTTCTTCTGCTCACATATTTGCACCTATTGCATAGAAGGTATGGGGGTTGTCTAGTCTAGTTTAGTTAAAAAGGTTGTGATCCCCTTCTTAAACCAACATTGAGTTACTTTTAGCCGGGAGTGCTAGATTAAGAAATCATAGAGTTACTTGTAAAGAGAGCCATATTCACCCCTATAGATTAAATCCTACATCAGAGAACCAAAAATTTGTCTGATTGGGTAAGCAACCGACATCAGGGTTGTAAATTGACCTGAATAATTATTTCATAAAAGAAAGTGTTCCTGAACTAGACAAGAGACATTTATTCTAAAATTGATAAATAAAAACTTAATTATTCACTACAGTCTACTGGAATTGGATTTGTTTGCACCTAAACCAAAGCTTTTTATTAATGAGCTGAATGATAGTTGAAACCATGATAAGATGCTTAACATTAGGATTGGGCACCAGATACAATAACATTCCTGTAAAATTCTTTACTGTAAATCTTTTCATCTTTGCACCTCCTTTAGAGGTCAGAGGCCTCAGAGGGCTGTCAGGGTCAGTGTTTCTTAAGTGTTGCATTGCTCACTGTTACTCATCTTTCTCAAGGAAGCACTGAAGAATGACGGGTGGTGACAGTTGTCACTTTGGCCCTAGTAAAGCTCTCTTTAAAGCTCTTCTCAGCACTTGTTGATGTGTGTCACTTTCAGCTTCCTCATGATCACCACAGAGGCCATTTTTGTGGTTGTATCAGATAACAACCTAATTCTTTAGGTGGACCAAAGGAGGGGTTTGATTGTAAACTTGACCATGTATGAAGGGCTTACTTTAAAACGTAGCATAGCTCTGCCTCAAAGCCTTAAATGAAAGCAATTTTATTATTTTCCTGGCTAGTTGTAATATAAAGCATTGTGTTCCAGGCTAAGCTCCGTCTTTCCCTTCTACCTTGATTAGATGTTCTGATCCATAAAGTGCCTTTTCACACAGCTTACTGTTATCTGCCGTGCTCCTCCTCCCCCTGGACTTACGCTCACCCCTCCGTCTGTGGTCTTATAAGGTTACACAGCAGAACAGATGCAAGGGTTATTGAGTCTGTGTGTGTTTGTATTTCCTGTGTTCTTTGGTCCATGATGGGCTCAGGTGAACAGCTCTGAACTGGACCTGGTTATATTTCTGTTTTTCCTTCAGCTGCGGTTGATCCTGGGAACAAATACCTGCACAGAAACTTGTAGGTGCAGCTACCGAAACACCTATAAATCCGTCCTTGCTCCAATTTTTATTCCTTTTTTTCCCTCTGCTTAAGGAAATGTGTTCATATTATTTCAGCTTGACTTTTTTGTGGTTATCTGGATTCTACCATTTTTTTTTTGGTCTTTGAATGTATTTTTTGCTAATCCATTAGAGCAAAAATTTACCATTTTCTATTTTTATTATAACAACAATGGACAGCCAATGTTTCTGAGTTTAAAATATTTAGTGTTTCAGATTTTATTAAAAGTATAAAAGTATTCCTCTTAACCTATAATTATTTTAAATAGCTACAATATAAGAAGGTATTCAAACAATTCTCTGGATATTCCTTTAGCCTTGTGTCTTATTTTAAACTAGCTTTGGACAATTATATTAGCTGTTTGCTCCAATAGCATTAGTGAAACTGCCCTGTATCTGTATAGCCAAGGAAATGCTGACAGTCCAGTTTTTTCATGATGAACTTTGGCAGAACGAACAAAATTATAACACAAATGAAACTTATTAGTTTTCTTCTAGCCTTTCTGTTATCTTCTGAAAGTTCTGCTCTCTCTTATTGTCACGACCAGAATAAAATAAATATTATCCTTCAAAGTATATTTTCTTTTTTTGTATATGTATATACTGTATATTAGAGGTGAGTATTGGCATGAGTGTTGCAATTCGATACATGTCGCGATACTTGGGTCACGATAAGATATTATCGCGA
>NW_015150629.1:953296-972873 GCF_000732505.1 Cyprinodon variegatus | reverse complement strand
TTTATGTAACCATATTTTTTTTCTTTTTATTGATACTAAGAAGTGAAAGATCGATATTATATTGGGCAGCCGAATATCATGATATATCGCCAAAACGATTATTTCCCACACCCCTACTGTATATACCCCATGCACCTTTTTCTTTCTTTGGCAAATTCTTCTTCTCCTTTGAGTAGATGAAAGAAGTACATTTCTCCACTGTGAGATCAATAGTCAATCAATAAATCAATCCATCTTTTTAAATGTTTTTACCTGCGTTTCCTTCATGTTCAGATTAAACATCTGAGAATAGTTTTCACAACTAATTCAGTGAAATGTTGTTCCTTCAACCTAAGGAACAGTTTTATTTTTTTTTGTGCAGTCATTGACTGAACAGAAAAACTAACAATTCCTTATCTTTTTAACACCTTGTCATTGTTTAGGACCAATCCAACCTGAAAAAAACTTTCTGCTATGGAAAAACAGCGAATCACATATAAACATGTAACCTGACAGATTGACAATCCACATTTCCAATTTATAAAAATGTCTCATTGGCTGCATCTGGTAAACCTCTTCATAAAGTATTTTCTGCATTCAACTAACATTGATATTACAGATGCTGTGGATAAAAGTGGGATTTTTTTTTCCCTCTGTGTTTTGGGTTATGTCAGCAGAAGTAGGATTGGTGGTTTCATTTTGAATGCAGATCCCATTGGTTGGAATTTTATGTTATTATACTATGAGAGCAATTATCATACTGGCCTGTGCCTGCTCGCTGTTTTTTGTCATCCTGTCAGTTGTCTGTCATTAGGCTCTCGTATGTGAATACCTTAAGGTATGATAATGATTTATAGTCACTCTCGCTAATATAAAGCTGCAGCCAATATAAACCAGCACTGTGCTTAGTGTTAAAAGACGTCGCTGATTTATAACATTGTGTTTTCTCTTGGAGTTACCTTAGAAGTTTCCATGTTACTGTTTTTTTTTTTCTGTCATGCTTTCCAAGTCCGCCCCCCGAATTCATTTATCTCTAAGTTTCTTTCTCCCCATCAATTTCCCTATCATTCTTCCTCGAAAATTTTGTCTGGATTATTTGTGAATGGGTTGGATTAGAAGTCATTATGTAGACTCCCAATGTTTCCCTTTACCTAAATTTGAGAATAACTTTGAATGACCCTGTTTATGGACAGGAAAATAAACCTTCCTTAAGTACAAACATTTCATTCTATAAGATTAGAGGAGAAAGCGGATTGATGAAGATAAATGGATGGCAGAATTATCTATCATCCCTAATTTTCTGTACTTGTGTGTCTTTCATCTCTTTAAGACATAAATATTATGCTGTAAAAATGTTGGGTTTGTAAAAATGTTCCAGATAACCCCTCAGTTAGGTCAGTTTTCCAGCTAAGCGGGATGGAAGAAGTCTTTGGGAGAGGCCTTAATAACAGAGTGGGAGCACTCATACATCAGTCTTTCTCACCACACCAACCACCCTGGCTCCAAACACAGCCCCCCAGACCATATAACAGCATATTAGTTGCTACAATATGCATAACAGTTTAAATTGAACATTTCTGATTTTTGGTTTAGCATAACCCTCTAAGGCTGCTCTTGTTTCTTGTTTCTCTTCACTCTTTTTTTATTTCCTTTTCCTAATTCCTGAGCCCAGCTCTAATTCCCATAATGCCGTCATTGCAAAGTTGCACCAAAATCTGATAGCTGTATGAGGCCTAAGTTTGTGTCCCTGCCTGATTTTTATCTTCGGAGGCCAAATACTGCTGGATGAGGATGAAAGCTGTTCCCATTTAGTTTTCTGTGAACTTCTAAATATGTCCTATTCAATTGAAATTTTAACTCTTTTCAAACTAGCAGTGGTATTCGGGTGAAAATAAAAAGCATTCCTTCCAAGTCAGTTTAGATCATTGTTCATTTCCATGGAAAAGTCCAATAAAAATATTTTTACAGCTCAGTTATTTAAATTCCATTGCTTTAAAGTCATTTAACTGAAGATATAAAGCTTAGATAATCAAACTGAATTAAGATCTCACCTCCTCTTTCTCATCCTTCCCTGAACAAAATGTTTTACGCAAACACTTTTAAAAAGCTGAGGTGTGACATTTAAAGATGTCCAAATAGATGACCATACAAGTATTTTAGAATAACTTTATGCAGATATCAAGCTAGGAAAGAGTTCCTCTACAGGCTTATAAAAAAATGTGGAATTTGATATTAGCATTATGAAATCTGGATGGAAAAAGAATAGTAATATTTCCTGATTATATACTTCCTATCTCATTTTTCAAAACGTGATTTCCATCGTCCACCAACTAGTGACTAGTATAATATGTCATATTTAGTTTTATGGTGAACCAGTTGGAACCAATAAAAGATGTGATCCAGTTTGAATTTTAAACATGGACGATGCCCTGCATGCAAAAAAACTGAAAACTTTATCATGCGCTTAAAGTCAGTAGGTTACATGCTGTTCTTAAATATATAAATACACTGGAAAGAGTGACAGGAGTGGGACCTATGCAGGTAGAGAAAAAATGTACCCTAAAATAAAAGTGTCTGTTTTAATGTGCCTTTTGAAGTATTTCATAAGTAGTATTACAGAAGTCTGTTTTAAACAGCAAAATTCCAATAAACTAACTAACTAAATTATATTTTAACAAATTAATATTTATTTTTTAGGCTTGCTTGATTTGGTTTTTGGTCTTTTTTGAAAGCGAGTAAATGCACTTAAGAGGAGATGCAAAGAAACATTTGTTAAAGCTACAGTGTGTAATAATTACAGGGATATACAGTCAGAAATGTAATATATTATACATAACTATGTTATTTATCATCATCTACGAGCTCAGCCTCTTAACCTTAATATTTGCGTTGCCTTAGAATTCGTTATTTATAATTACATAGGAGCGGGTCTCGCAGCCATGGAGGCAGACATCTTTGCGCTACGGCAGCGCAGAGCCAACAAACTAGCGATTGCGAGATCGCCAAAACGTCACAACGATGTAGAAAAAATAACGGGTATATTTATTACCTTAAGTCTACATGAAATCTATACCCTACACAGACTAATGAAATACTATCTGTAAAATTATCTATGTAAACAAACCTCATCACTTGAGAAGGTAGGTGATGCGGATGTCGTGGAAGACATTTTGTCCCGTAACGCTCGCCGTACTGTTGGGGGGGGAGAAGCGGTGGGGGGGAGATGTTCATGTTGCTGCAGTCTGCAGTCTGACCGCTAGATGTCGCTGAAAGTTACACACTGTAGCTTTAAAGAAACTGTTGATGTAGCTTATATTTACCGCTGAATCCATTACACTCGGCCCGATTGCAGCACAGTCATCAAAAGCTCGGTCTGTTTCCTAACTTTGAATTACTCTAGTTTGCTACCTCTATTTCCTGTTTATTATTAGCAAGCACAATATCAACGTATAGCAACGTCACTAGGGCTCGGCAGCAATTTGAATGTTCAAGAATTGATAAGATTAATACCAATTTAAATTTTATTTTATTTTTTATCTCATCTGATCATAAATTGGATTGCTAAATTAAAGACTCTTCTTTGCTGTTACCTGAATTACATCACTGTGGTAGTTATGCAACTTATTGATACTTACATTTTAAAATAATTCATCAGCAAATAAAAAAAATGGTGGTTAATGGCTGCTCTAAGCACAATGGAAATGCATTTTTTTAACTAACCTTTTGGAATTTATATTAGTGTTGCGCCAATACCATGTTTTGGCCCCACTACCCGATACCTGGCTGTGCAGTATTGGCCGATACCGATTCCATCTGTTTGTGTATATATATATATATGAAGAACTGCATACTACTTGTATGCAAAATATTTGCCATCATGGCTTTGTCAAGCTGCTGCCTACCTTTGTGAAGCAGGAAAAAGACAAATACAAAGTGAACCCAATAGCTGTTCTCTTGCCTACCTGGAATAGGTGACAATAGATGAATAAACTTTTTGGCTCTCAAAATGGTATCGGTGCCCTATTTGTTGGTACTCTCTGATACCGATACCACCATTTTAGTGCTGGATCGGGGCCCCACCCGATACTGGTATCGGTATCTGTGCAACACTAATTTGTATGAGAGTCAGTTCAGCATTGGTAGTTTTTTTTACAGAGGCCAATGCATTACGCATAGCATCATCTGGTTAATTAAAAACATGTCTAATTTACATTTTCTTTTTTTCTTTTTCTTTTCTCCATACTTAAAAGATTGGTCAAAATCACTCAAAGTCTATCTTGCAAAAAAGTAAATAAAAGAAAAAGTGGACATTTATTTCTAGTTTATTTTTTGTTGTGTCTTTGTCTCTAAAGAGGCTCCCAAATAGCTCAACTTTGATACTGCACTACCATCATTAATAACACAACATCCAGTACTTCCTTCTGTCTCTCTTCCTTGCTTTTCCCATAACTTGCCCCGAATGCTGAGCTCTCAGATTGCTGCTGTGCTCGACTTGCTCTGCCTTTAGTGAAACCAGTGAACTGCAGCGCCTCTTCTTTTCTGTCTTTTGTTAACCAAGGTTCTCAAGGCCCCTTAAAGTCCATCAGCTCCACCCCTAAAAAAAAAAAAAAAAGAGTAAAATTAAACCCACTTTGGGGCCAAGACGTCCTTTGATACCATGTAGTGTTCTGTAAAATCTACATTATTGCACTTTTATTACCATACAACAGCAAACCTTGTGAAAATATGTTGCACCATGTAGTATATGGGATAGAGTTCACTGAGCTCCAGATGAGGGTGATTTTTTGGTGTGTTTTCAGCATCATGATTTTACAGTATATTGGTGACAAAGTGGTAGAAACTGCAACTTCAATTTATTTGGTTGTCAAGACAATGAACATCCTTGCTGACAGGTATAGAGGCCTAAAGCATTTCTTATTAACATCCAGAACAGCTGCAGAGTTGCCACCCTGACACCGAATGTGTGATCTAACACATTATCACCTAATTAATTTGTTTCCAAGTGTCCCGGGGGCAAATTCACAGCACGCTTTTTTCACTGCACCACCTTCTTTTATGACACTGTTATGAAAAGAGACGCCTCTTATTTTGAAAAATGTAAAAGTAGATTTCTGATTTTTTTATCCCTTCAAACTTTTATGTAGGAAAGAAAGAGCTCATAGAAACACAGTTCATATGATTATTTTTTTTTACTCATTTTAAAGTTTTGGGGAATCACAAATTTGCTGTAAAAGAGAAACGTTGCTGTAAAATCAGTTCAGCCTTTCATTCATCTACTTAAAGCTCTATCTTGCAGAAAATGAACCACAGACATGCTTCCACTGATAAAATTCAATTTCCTCATAGATATCTGCTTCTTCATCACACAAATATAATGCGATGCTATCTAGGAGCTAGATGTCAGTGTTCAGGTAACCTCAGGGAATCATTTGTTATTAGCTCTCTGTTTCAGGAGACTTGTCTGTCCTTCATGTTTGGTTTTTTTAATTTGCAGGGAATCACCCATGACCCGCAGCATGGAGAACTATAGCCCACTTTCTCTAGTAATGAAAAGAATCGCTCCACTCAGTCTTCAGTTAGTAATAAAGGAGCATTAGGCCCAAATGGCCAGCTGATAGGCTCCCTGTTGTACACTTGATCCTTTGATCTGCATCAGCAATCCTACACCAACACTACATGTATCTATGGGGTGTTTTTCAGCATTGTGTTTCTCAGCAATATATCTATTTAAATTGAGCTGTTTTTACTTTTTCATCTGGCAGCCATTCATGCTAATTGTCTTCATTTCCTCTGTCTACAGGATCTGAGCTCGCCCAGGACCTCAGTGTACACGCTGCCACCACATGGAACCAAACAGACGGTAAAAAAAAAAAATGCTTTTCTTAATTCTTTTGAACCAACTTGAACATTTTTGTGAAAGGAAACAAAACAATGATGTGCTTTTTGTGGAGCACTGCGCTCTAATCCCACATGTTGAGTGCCTTAGAACCTGCGCATTGTCCCAGTGTGGCCTGCTGCAGTGAATAACCAGATAACAGAAAGAATTTCAACAGGTGTGGCATTGTTCATATATTTACTGAAAAATAACAGTATTCCACAGAAGTGATCAGAAATGATCTATAACCTTTTTTGTCTTCATTCTATTTTTATTTTTTGTGCCTTATTTATCCTTCATCTTCTATGGGAAGAAACAACCTGCTCTGCAATATTCATATTTTTAACTTAACCTGATTTCCTGTTCAGCTCTGTTTACGTTCTAGATTTCCCTTCCACTAAAATTACATTCAGTTTATTTAAATAGTGCCAATTTACAACATACCTCATCCCAAGGTATGTTACAGAGACAATTCAACCAGATCATAGTCAGTTTTCTATCTAAGGAAAACCAGATGATTGCATCGACTCATTGACCTGAAGGAAATCCCTCACACCAAGCATGCTTGTAGTGACAGTGGAGAGGAAAACTCCCTTTTAACAGGAAGAAACCTCCAGCAGAACCAGGCTCAGTGTGAGCGGCCATCTGCCGGGTAGATTGGGGTTCAAGCAGCCATAGAAAATCAACATAGAAGCACTGATTGCAGCCACAAAATGTTTTGCCTTTGTCTTCATTTACTAGCACATCTCGGTAGTGAAATTATTCTTTAGTTCAATATGTAGTCAAACACATCCAGCTCAGTGATATTAAATAGGGAGCCTAACAATGAAAATGGTCAGGTTTGTAAACAGGTTTTGTGAAATTAAGGTCTGTAACTGGTCTGTTTAAACCAATAA
Source organism: Cyprinodon variegatus (assembly GCF_000732505.1). Lineage (NCBI taxonomy): Eukaryota > Metazoa > Chordata > Actinopteri > Cyprinodontiformes > Cyprinodontidae > Cyprinodon > Cyprinodon variegatus. The sequence continues at coordinate 966,123 of NW_015150629.1, read as the reverse complement.
ATTAACTAAACTAGTGGCGTCCAACCTGGAGGTCTGCATGCTTTAGATGTTCCTAGTTTAACCAGTATCAAATGAAATCATCACCAGTAGGCTTCTGCAGCAGAGGTGGGTAGTGACTTTTTTGTAGTGCCGCACTTTTTACTTTTACTTCAGTTATTTCTTCATAAAATATCAATGCATAATTTTAGAAATCAGATGATTTCTTCTTTTTACTCTTACTTCAATACAATTTTTGGGTACCCTCCGTCTGGCACTGTCCGTCTGCAGTAAATTAATCTGTTGTCTTTTAGCAGGACCACATCTAATAGATGAAAGGTGCTAGTTGATCTGAACTGTTCCGTTTTAAATCTAGCTGGATGTTTTGGCTCCTCTGCAGACACGGGTCTTTGCAGCTTCTAATTACCTTTTTAACAGATTTTCCATCATCCTCCTCGCCAACAACATGATCACCTTGGTAGGGTTATAAACAAAGTTTGCTGTTACTGACATGCTAACGCAAAAATGCATACACACAGATTCAGAAACCCACTTGCTTTTTAACTTACCTTTCTGTGCTTGCTTAAATTGATGCAGCTCGTCCTGGATGTCACAACTCTGCTTTAGTTGTGACATCCATAATCTGGTTTGTAGGTTCCAGTTTTTCAGTTCAGATCATGTGACTCCTTGTGAGGGAGTCATGTGATTGATTTGATTTTGGATATTTATACTGGTAAGGAAGAGTTTAAGTGTGTTAGAATATTTTTTTTTTATTATTTTATTTATTTATTATTGGCAGTTTAAAAATAGGCTCTGTGGTACAAGGTGTTTGGAGTTCAGATTTCCAACAAGTTACTGTGAAGGTTTCTGACTTTAAACTGCTATAAAGATACTATATTTGCTTTTTGCATTTTTTTGTTTCTGTTTTTCACCTAAATACAAGCACCCTAAGTACCGGCTAAGCTGACCTATGGTTGGTGCCCTCTTATTTTCGAAAAAACATACTGGAACCCTGTTGCAACACTGCAACAGAAATTTGTCAAAGAAATCTGTGACAACCGTTTGAAACGTCATGATGGAAAATTTTAGCAGTTAGACAATGTAACCTTTTAAAAACCCTTTTATACCTTGGTATCTACTTGGATCTGCTCTGAACAGTTGTTACAATAAAGCAATGGGATCCATGAGGACAGGTAGGACTGGCCAAACAATGATTTTTTTTTTTAGCCGTAACTCTGGAGATGACCAGAAAAGAGACTCTGAGGTTTTTCCTGTAAGCAATACTCTCCACTTCTTTCTTCCATCTGTCTGTACAGATAGAAAATATGCAAGGATGTAGGAGTTAGTTGCGCAGATAAAATGTCAGTTGATTAGATGTTTTCCCGGTATGGAGTAGGACAATTTCCTGTTCTTTTAGGCCTCAACAGTGCAGACTACCTCTGTATGTGGTCAAGTTATGCAATCTCATGATGCCCACATGATTCCGGGGTTGTCTTTGGTTTCCGTTTCAAATGTTGCTTTTTTAACATTCAACTCACCAAATTGTAACAGTATATCCTGAACTTTAAACCATGATAGTAGCTTACTTTAGCTGGGAGTATATAACATGTAAGGTTTCTGCAATCGATCTTAAGGGTGGCATTTTATTAGGCTAAACTTAAATAAAGAATTTAGCTTAAGATCAACTGAAATTGGCTAATGATGGAAGTCAATCTATGCTCAACCAGTTCAGATAGAAAGTGTCTAGAAAGGAAATCCATTTTTTAGGTGTTAGCTGTTAATGAACTGTTGTAACTTTTAAACTCAAGAGTTTGCTCAAGACACATACTAAAAAAATGGAGCAAATATGCTCTGTTTTAAACTCTTTAAGGCTGAAACAATTAATTGAATTAATCGTGATTAATTGATTATTGAATGATCTCAACTAATTTAGTAATGAAATAGTTGTTAATTAGAGTGTAGAGACTCTAAAACATTCCTTTAGCTGAAAGAGCAACCCACTTAGAGCTGTAATTATACCAAAATTGTTTAAAAAAAATAATAATTATATATATATATATACTGTATATATATATATATATATATATATATATATATATATATACAAGTCTTCTTTAAGGAACCTTTTACTGTCCGATTATTAATCCATTAACCGAAAAAATTATTGACAGGTTAATCAAAAACAATTATTTGTAGCCCTATAACTCTTAAGTCCAGTTCTCTAATAGAACACAGTCTGGAAATCGTAACCCTCTTTGGCAATCACAGCTGCAGTAAATGCAGACGGGGACTGCTTTTAACAATACTAATTGAACTGATTGTATTAAATGCTAAACAAGAGTCAAAAAGTCAACTTTTAGTTAAGTATTTTCTTAAGCCCTGTCTGACTGAAGAGCTGTGAAACATTTCCTGATATGCCCTAACACTAAAAATGGCTCTAGTTTACATGAATATAACAGCAGAGTTTTTTTCTTCCAGTATGCCTTGTGCTATTAGTTGTGCAAAAAATATAAAGAAATGTAAGATATATGCAAAGAAATTAAAGATATATGCTGTCCTTCTTGTACGGATAGCTCCATCCCACAGCCTGGAGGGATTAAGTTAGACAGCTCTATGGCTGAGCTCTTCCAGAATACTTACTTTGGCAATGGAATCTTGGTGCATTTCTGAAATCAATCAATATGCCGATGATCTGATCCAAAACTGTGGAAGCCATCTGGAAAGATTAACTGCCTTAAAGACTCATTTATTTTAGATCAATAAAAAAAAACCTAAGATCTCGTTTTTTGCGATGAAAAGCGACTGTCAACTCTCCTACAGCTGTTCTGATTCTGTCAGGGATGCAGGGATAGCTGAGCCAAATCCACAAAGTTTTCTGGATATTTTTACTAAACTGCTGCACAATGTTATCAGTCAAAATCTGCTCCCAACCTCGGCTTCTCCACGAAACTACCAGGATCCGCCTAAATTCCCACGATGAAATCAAACTTGGAAGATCCGGAGTATGAAACTTTGATGGATGTGACCTTGTATTATAGTTTTTGCTCTTTGTCTGGTTCAGTTTAATTCCACTCTTGCAAAGCCATCACTCCCACAACATCCTTCCCAAGGCACGTACACAAAATAAGCCTTCTTTTTTCTTTCTTTTTTTTAATAAGCGGACAGCATAAAGGCAAACAGTAGTTTCTGGACATGATTGAGCAGTTCAGCGAATATGATAATTACGCAGAGCAATCAGGGATGTTTAGAAGATCATAAATACAAGGAGGAGAAGATCCAAACAAATCATTGAACCGACTTCGTTTTTCCACAACATAAAACATTTAAACCTATAAAACATTGCGTCACCATTTTGACCGTAGCATCAACATCTGTTTCTGCTCTGATGAATTGGTGATTGTAGCTCTTATGTGGTCTCCAGGGAAAGAAAGTTATGTTTTACCAACAGGGCACAACCTCCTAATGGTGATACAGTATCGGGGGTGCATCAGTAGCAGGAACCCAAAACGCTGAAGACACTGGATATGCTAATGAAACGAGGGGCAATGAATTTATTTATTTATCTTGCTTGTTATCTTTTATATTTCTCTACTGGAGAAGGATTTACGTTTTACTAAATTGACCTTAATTTACAGGAGACTTAAAAAGGTATATCTACACAAAGTAGTCACTTTAGTAATTCAATCAAGCAAGTCTGAATGTTTTTAGTCATTCTATTTATGTGATTTTATGTTAACATTAATTTGTGAGTCATTAAAATTAATTTTTTTTTTTTAATGAAAATCCTAATGTTACATTAACTCTGTGGTTTCCAAAATGGGGGGACTCTACCTGTGAGAATGGAAGCATTCTAATTGAGTGGAATGGGAACATAAAAATAAATTGACTAAAAGACAGAGCTATTTAAAAAAAAAGGGTTTTATGCCATCGTTAAATTCAGTTTAAGCATAAAATAAACAGTTAAACTTGGTGTAGTGTGTTTGTGATTTAAAGAAGATTGTAGTTTATTTTATTGCAATATGTAATTTACTGCAATTGACTTGGACGGTGTGAAAACTGTCTTGTAAACAAAAGAGGGGCCCAGTAAAAAAAAGTTGGGAATCACTGTGTAAGTGCTATAAAATGAGGATTTTTAAAACAGGAATGTGATGTTAAAGCTGCTGATGTTTAGCTCATGCTAAAATTAATAGATATTCACAGAGCAGGCCTACTGTATCCAGTTATAGTGATGGAAGGGTGAGTGGACGTTAACAATCATTTGGAGAAGATTTACTACATGTGACCGGTTAACGCAGTGGGTTAGTGGCAGATAGAGGTTAGGGTTTCTGCTAGGGCTAAAACAATGAATCAGATTAAACATGATTAATCAGTTATTGAAATAATCATTAGCTAATATAGTAATGGATGAATCATTAACTGGAGAGTAGAGACTCTAAAAGGGAAACCATCTTAGAGCGGTAACTACACCAAAATTGTAGAAAAATGTATAGACATTTTACATTTAAGATAAAACAAATCTTTTTCGTCAAGTGGAAAAATAAAAAAATCTTCTTTAAGCAATCTTTGGCTATCTGATTATTATTCAATTAATTGAAAAAAATAATCAACAGATTAATCGATTTGCAAAATTACCTCTATTTGCAGCCCTAGTTTCTGCTAAGTGGTCTAAGCCCCTACTCTTTTAGTTGCAATATGAAGTTTTCAGTCATATTGATTTTGGAGCCTCATCCCAGCTGGTATTACTTGCTGGCGAAAATATTGTTCCCACCTATCTAGATTTTTTTAAATCATTCATTTAGAAACAATGGTGGAAAGTACCAATAAATGGTTGAATGAGCATGATTTCCCAGTGCATGATTAAGGAGCAAATTGGCCTTCCCTATACCACAGGCCAACTATGGTCTGCTGTAAACAGAAAGATGAGAAACAGCATCAGCAGTACAAACCAGCACGGATCTGACAGCAACTTGGGATTTATTAATGCCACTGCAGAACCACAAGGTGATCCTGATTATTCCTCTCTGCATTAATGGAATAAAGTATTTAGAATAGTCCAATCATACACCGTTATCATAAAGGGAGAACAAAGGTTGAAGTGTTTATTTGTGTGTAATTATTCAACATACATGTTTCACTGATTGAATGAATCCTGAACATCGAGAAAATTGTGATGCACATAAATGTAAGGATGTTTAGTTAGCTGGACAGTTTCGGGTTTCTGAGCCTTCCTGAAAAGATCCGTTCCAAAGCTTTTCTGTATGTCTGCTATTATAAACATACACGTTTCCATACAGAATACAGTTTCAGCGGTGAAATGAAGAGGTACCTCTGAGCACATGTAGCTCTGTGTCCCACGGTTGTGCCAGTGCACGCTTGTTTATGTTTTTTCTGCCCGCACGTGAGCGTTTGATTGCACAAAAGTACAGCGAGGGGAAAATGTGGGCCGATGACAGGGAACCATTTTAGTCACCAGCCACATTAAAGGGACAATCCTCAGCAAAGGTTTAAGTTTCAACCTGCCCCCTGTGCCAAATACCACAACACTCACCACAAGACAATTACATACAGAGGCTTAGTTACACAGACACATGTTCCTCCTCTACACCTCTCTTTTGTCTATTTTTTTCCTTTATTTTGCTTAATTGGCAGTAGTTATAACGGCTAATGAAGTCTACAGAAAGACTGCTCCAAAAATAATTTTCTTTTCCATCAACCAGACTAATGAAACACCATTACAGTGACTCAGTGTTTTGACCTTCCTGCCTTCTGGCAAAACACCTTGTCTCGTTTAGAAGTATGTGTGTTTTCAGATGCAATACTCTGTTAAACATGGAGTAGGCAGGATTCAGTCCTCTGAATGTTGACTGTACATGTAAGCACAGATTCTCTGCAGACCTCCATGCCTTTTTGTTGATGGTTTGGCACTCACATCACAGAGACCCAGGACTAAGCATGCACAGATCAACTGTCATATACCCTCATCAGGATGAATGCTGCACCCATTGCAGCTGACCTTTATCTGTACCCATCAGTGTGTAGTTTGAATACTGTACAATGTGTTTGTGTTGTTTCCACAATAGAGGACTACAGTGCAACAGATAGCTTGTAAGAGCATGTCTGATAAGAAATGCACATTAGTTCCAACAACCAGAATGGCACTTCTTTTTCTGTGGTCGCACCTAAAGTAACAACACACTGAAATAGCCGTTAAACTTAAGACATTGTTCCAGACGGAGGAAATAATAAAGCGGATAAAAAGTATTTGCATGTTTTTCTAAAGTCCTATGAATGCTTTAAACCACCTAATAAGCCTTCCTTTGGCCTCAGTGAAACTATTTTTAGAGTCCTGCTAAAAGTTAGTGTGCCTCAACTCATAAGGCAGTACAGTTCTTGGTAAAATGTGAATGAAAAACATCTCCAGTCCCCCTGATGTCTGCATGGTTCCACAGTGTACCAAGTGAAGACTGTAAATTCTAAAACTTTATTTGGAATAAAAGGTCAATGTCACAAAAAGTCCAGAAGGGATACAGATCCTTCTATTTAGTTTTATAGGCATAAGAAAGATAAGATAAAAACAAGAAATGCATTGTCTTTCTAAAGTGCCTTGAGATGACATGTGTTGTGAATTGGCACTAAATAAATAAACTATTGAACTGAATTGAAGAACATCATTAAAATGTAGGAGAGATTTCCTACTATGATTTTGACATTTTAACTGACGACCAAATATGGCTTCTCAATATTTTTTATAAATGTAATTATAATCTCTAACCAATCAGTGCCTCTTTAAGCAGTCTCTGGTTGCTGTATATGGGGGTCATATGTTCAGCTTAGAAATGCTTATACAGTAAATTTCTATAATTTATACATTTTCAAAGCAGGTAAAATGTGCCTGAAAGGCAGGAATTGAACCATTGTCAGTATAACATGTCTGGTGTGTGACTGCGCTAGCTACACATCCCTTTAGGTAAACAAACAGAAAATAAATAACTCCTGATGGAAAGCTTTAGACCAGTTAAAAATGGGAAGATTGCACATTTTCCACTGTTGGATCTTAAGGAGGATCTATAGTAAGTAGAGCTTACAAATGCAAATAAAAAAGAAATGGGAGTGGAAATTTATGGCAATTTATTGCAAACGATCATTCAAGGGAAATAAGTCTGTTTATTAGCCAATCAAAAGTTTAAGACCATAGCATATAAAATCTTTGCAAAAATTTGAATTCGGTGCCATTTCTCTCTTTGAATGTGGTCAGATTTTTGAGCTGCATAAACAAGGGCTCTCACAGCGTGCCGTTGCTGCTGAGGTTGGACACAGTAAAACGGTAATTTTTAGTTTCTTAAATGTTCCTGAAGGTTATAGAACAACAAAGTCAAGTGGTAGACCACAAAAAGAATTTCATTGAGTCTTAACTGGAGGATCCATCTGGCTAGCAGTCGAGACATGGGATGATCCTCTGTCCAAATTAAGCTGGTTCCTGGTGCCAAATGCCATCCCATAACCAGCAGATGACATTTTCAGCAGAAGGGCTTTTGGAACAAACAATGTCTTCAAAGGCCTCGTCTTTTACCAGACAAAATTGGGCATTTGGATTTTGCTCAAGAGCACATGGAACATTGAAAGGTGGACGATGGTTTCATTTTCTGAGGAGAACAAATACAAATCTGACTATACTGATGGTTTGTGGATTTACTAGCATGACAAGGGGTTTCCTTCTGGGGCACAATAGAGCTTCAGGATGTGCAGAGGCGTCTGGCAACTGGCCATCAGGCGCCTCTGAACAACCTGAAGCACAAACTGTGAAGATATTGCGGCGGGTACCCTCATTGCAGAAGGCCATTGTCTGCGTTGTAATGGATTGCCAACACTGTAGTTCACAACGCCCACCTTACAAAGGACTTTTTCCAAAGAAAGAAAATCACATTTATGGACAATCCTGCATGTTCCCCTGATCTTGATCACTTTGGTTTTGTAAGGGAGATTTTCACAAATGGACACCAGTTTACAGAAAGCGGATGCCCTCCATGAAGCCATCTTTCCTTCTCTATAACCTTCTAGAAACACTAGCATCAAGCATTTCAAAACAAGAATAGCCCAGCTACTAATAATCCTTTCTACATGCAATTGCTTTACATCATTAACTACTTTACAGCATTAGCAAAGTATCTGTAGTCAGGCGGTTTTTCTGTAGCCAGCATTTTTTGATGGTCTTTTTGCTTGCAGCCAGCAGCTCTTTTAAAGGTTAATTATTAGTTTTATTAAAGCCATTCGGCATAATTCCAGGGTAGAAAGCTGTGATTAATAAGCTGACAGCGTAATGCAGGATCTTTGGAATAATTTTTGCCACTTCCTTCCACAAACTCTAGCTGTTGAGGAAATACCAAAATATACTGGCTTGATCTACAGGGATACATCCATATTTGCTAATCTGTTTGCACTTTTGCATGGGAGTAATCAACACTGACACACACACAAAAAAAAAGATGGACAGATTTTTTTTTAAACAAATGCTCTCACACATCCAGCAGTTAGTGGACCCTGACTCTGTCTCCTAGACATTCAGCCACTTGTCTTCTGGTATAACAATGTTAGACAAAGTAATGTTTTAGAAAGGTGAATGGGTGAAATCCAACCACCCCTTCACACGGACAAAAAAAGAAACAGTTTTAGTAAATGTTGAAAAAAATAAAGGTTTTGTATGTTTTGTTACCACATTTTCCTCATATAGATATGAATTATATATAAATATAAATATTATAAATATGAATTTTAATAATACTGGAAAATTCAAGTAAAAGAAAATGCAGGAATGACCTATTAATCCTTTATTTTCGAATGCAATACAATTAAAAATATTCCGTGATAGATGTAGACCCTGACAAATTTATCCTCTCTTAAAATGGCTAACACTATTCACAGTAGGGCTGGACGATATGACTTCAAATCAATATCATGATAAATCTGGCAGTTTTACCTCGATAACGATAAATGCATGATAAATGCTTCGGCTCCTCTATCGGAAATAAAGGCACGTGCAGGAAATGTAATGGATCAATTTATGATTTGCTTTTCAATAAATTACTTTACACATTACTTATAATTAAATATTTAATTTGTGTACCCATTCAGGTTTTAACATTTAACAATGTCTGATAGAACAGGAGAAAAATGTTACCTCTCATTCAAATATTTTTGCGCAATGTAATGGAGCCTTTTGCACATCTTTGAACTCCACAGTGTGGTTGGGCTGTAGATGGTTAGATGTGTTACTTTGGGTAGGCCCAACAGTTTTCAGACAAACTTTGCCCTTCTAGTTCTTTTGCTCTACATCTATGGCGTAATTTTGGTGCCACCAAAATTGAGCATGCTGTGAGAACAATATGCATCGTATAAACTCGCACACCCTCACTCAAAACAGGTGTGTTTTGCGTTAAACCCTGATAACGCACTCTGGGCTTCCTCTTTGCTCTCGCTCGGCTCCACAGGTTTAAGTAATGTAATTTCATTTACAGCTGTGTTAGATGCTTCTTCACTGTGTTCATCCACCATTCTCTTTGTTTACGCTTCTGACTGGATTGATTGAGTCCCGTGATTAATCGCACGCTGTAGTGTCTTAAAGGGGAAGGAAACACCAGCCACCAGCGCACAAAGAAAAAACAGCAGAATTATTTACCGACTTATTTGCCAAATTTACTGACATTGGAAAATTTACGCCGGTTATCATAGTGAAGGACGGTAACGGTAGAAAATCCAGTTTATTGTCCCGAATAATTCACAGGCATCATGACATTAGGAGTGCATGATGAGAACATTATTACTCAGCATTTTAAAGAACGTTTGCCCTGTCTATCCTGAGGATGTTCAGTTTAGTGGGCTCTTCACTGTTAAAGTCTGTGGGATATTTAAAACTAATTCACTAACTGCAGGCAACATATATACTCCTCCAATAGGAGGTTAAAAGGATGGCTAAGGAAACAAATGTCCCTGTTGTTCCCTGATTATTAACGATGAAATCTCTTGCCCTTATCTTTTGCAAACCATATCACTGTTACTCATTTCTTCCACTGACCAGTAATAATAGTTGACACCACAGTGAGGTTACTTTATCTTTTAAAGACATGAGTCTACTAATGCAGTAAATTCAGAGCACACGACCCTGAAGATTAAGGGAAAAAAACTGTTATACAAGTAAAAATAACTTTTAAAAAAAACAGTGAGGCAGTCATGGCTGCTTATCTCAGATGTGTTTCAGAGACATTGAAAATGTTAACATAATAGGAGGAGACAAATCAAATTTTAAAAGCAAACAAAGTGCAGATTAGAGAAATGGAGACATAAGCATGATATGATAAAAGAAATGGCACAAATTAGCTACATAAAAACTTTTGGAATTTGTTTTCTTTCCTTCTAATTTTACAATGTTAGATCCAATCGTAAAGAGCGTCAATGTGTCTACCTCAGAAACACATCAGAACCTGAGTCTAGAGTTCCTCTATTTTCTCTGTTATGCTCTCTCCATTTCACACGTAGGATTTATTTATCTTTCTTCCTGAAAGCCAGGTCTCTCAGAGTAGTTGAGAGGTATTTAAAGTATAAACTTGAGGAGGATATAGCAGAAAATAAATCACAGTATCACAGGTGGTAATGGAAGGAAAACCTTATTTTCCAGATGGACTTAACATAGAACTCCGATTTACCGGGAGGCTTTGGTCTTCACTAGGAAGAGACAAACTGTACAAATATTGAAGACGGTTGTTTACAACAAAGTAACGAAGGAGGACTGATACAAAGTAGGTGTAAAAGGCGTTTCCTTACACTGTCAGACATTTGTTAAGTCTTAGATTTAATATAACATATGCTTTGTAGACACACACACACATATACATATATTAAATATATGTCTATAGTTACAGTTACAGGTTCCATCATATAACATCATGTTGGTATGTGGTTTTATTTACTGGTGATTTCAACTAAATGGCAGATTAATTATGAACATTTCACTATCAACCATGAGAATATCTGAAAACAAAACTGTGCACATTTTAGCCACAAGGGGCGCTAGATGTGTAACTTCCTTGATTGGTGCTCTTTAAGGAACTGGCAACACTACAGTGTTGCAAAATTCAAGCATCTCTCTCACTGGTTTAGAATATAATCGCAGACTATCCTGGATCAGCAGATGTCATGGAAGTTACTTGTGAATAAAAGGCCACATTCACCACTCTAGACGAAATCCTACATCAGAGAACCAACAATATGTCAGCGATCTGTTTTGATGCCCAAAAAATCAGCTCTATAGGGTTAGCTTATGTATTGAAGGGGAACTAAAGCAATGCTTCAGTTAAAATAAAAACACAGGTAAGCCCCCCAAGCAATGTGACGAGCAAATTTATACCTGCAGTAGTTTGTTTTTCAGCTACCAATATTTTGTATCTGGAAAGTTCTTTCTGCTCAACCATTGGGCAACTATTGATTTTTCTTTTTAGCATTTCTTCATGTTAAATAAATCTACACCTCAGTGTCACCTAAAGGACCAAATGTCTGGGTATGTGACAACAAATAGTGTTCATTTGACAACAATCTTATCGTCTGAAGATCTTTGCAAAGGAAAATACTTTGAGATGGTCTGTTGTTATGCCTTATTGGTAATTCAGACATGTTTTCTTTGCATTTCTTGTTTATCCTTTGTAAACAAAATTGACAGAAGGGGATTGCTTCACTGCCTTATAAACTTAGTTATTTGCTTTGAATATCATATCTAGTAATCAATACAGATAAAACAAGGTTTAATTAAGGGCAAATCAAACAAACGAGGTGCAGCACTAACAAATAGAGCCTATATTCCTCACTTTTCTCTGTGAACATTAGTGTAAGGAGTAAACTTGCCCTTTGATTGTCGAAAAACCTTAAAGTAGTCTATCACACCTTTTAATTTATAAACACAGACCCTTGAGATCTTTCATTATTTTTTGAGTGCAGAAGGATTCTTAACCTTTTCTAGTGACCTAGGAGTAAAAGTGATACGTTTTGTTTCTCCCCATGTGAATTCGTACTAGCCGTTACAGCATATTTTGCTCACCTCCTTCTCTGTTCACAAACACTCATGTTCAGCCGACCGGTATTTAAGATTCTCCCTCCATCTGCTTCTCCCTCTCTGTTTGTCTTGGCCAGTTGGTGCAACCAGAAGCATTTCTGCATACCTAGGTTGGGGTTTTTGGGTTGGGGGAACTTTCCAGAGTTTTTTTATGACATTAAGACCAATGTTTTCCAGCACATTAAACTCTTAGGTGGCCTTCCAGGATGTGCTTTTTTTTTTCCTTGCCACATTTAGGAAAGATATACCGGTAGTGAAGATAATCTTGCTTACATTTTTCCTCTTCTTTCTAATTCTATGCCATATATCAGCATTAAACACTCGGTTCGGGTAGATTTAGCTCTTAAATGTAGGTTTAAAGTTTGCAAAGCTAGTCATAAATGTCAGTTGGTGCCCAAAGAGCAAATTTGCCGTCTGTTATCGTCTGTCCACTTCTTAGTAGCCATTAAAAGAGCCCTAAAGTCTGTTTTATTACCTTTAAATGCTAATGATGTAGTTTTTGTTGAATAAATTGAACAGGACTGCACAGTGGGGAGCACAACAAGGTTCCGGGTTTGATTCCCAGTCCAGGATCTTTCTGCATGGAGTTTGCTTGTTCTCCAGAGCATGCATGGGTTCCTTCCGGGTACTCCAGCTTCCCCCCACAGTCCAAAAACATGACTGTTAGGTTAATTGGCTTCTCTAAATTCTCCTTAGGTGTGAGTGTGTGCTTGAACGGTTGTTTGTCCTGTTTGTCTCTGTGTTGCCCTGCGAT
>NW_015150629.1:945265-952590 GCF_000732505.1 Cyprinodon variegatus | reverse complement strand
TGCATCAGGCCCGCCATGATGTCATACTTGGTTCTGTCAGGACTGTTATTTTCTTACTCTGTTTGCCTAGAAACTGGTTGTTGTATTTTCTTATTTCCAACTGCATGCTACAATTTGATTTGTGTTAATGTTGTAATATACAGATATTATACAGGTTTAATTGTTTTTGGTTTGTTCTGTTAGTGTTTGGAGCTTTCCTCCTTGTGCTGAAAGTTTTGAAATGGCAGTGTAATCAGATGGGGTATGAAATGCAGAAGAGGGCCTAAGCCCAGCTTAGTGCTGTCATAGAACCTACAGTGTATCTGGTTTAATGGGTTAAAAAAAACAGCAGTTTGTCTTCATAGTTGCTCTCATATCCCCTTTATTAAGTTAAACATAAACTGTCAGTTAGATGACAAACACTTAACCTTTTTCAGGGTCTGTTTGAGGGCTGAAACAATCAGATTAATCGCAATTTATTGATTATTGCAATAATCAACTAATTTAGTAAACGATTAATCGTTATCTGGAGTAGATACTGTAAAATATGCCTTTAGCTAACAAGACGACCCACTTAGAACAGTAATTATATCAAAATAGTTAAAAAATGTATAAACATTTTGCATTTAAAATAAAATTATTTTTTCTTCTGTCAATATGTCCTATCCAGAACTCCTCAAGTTGAAAAGTTTTTGTTTCACCTGGTTCAGTTTTGTAAAACAACTTAAAGGAACCTTTTACCATCAGATTATTAATTGAATAATTGAAAAAATAATAGACAGATTAATTTATTTGCAAAATAGTCATTTTTTTAATATATTTTTTTTATATTCATTATTAAAACCTCTCCAATCTTGTCCATCTTCTAGTGCCCTTCATCCGCCTTGAGGCTCCCATGAACAACATCACCACATCTCTGGGTCAAACAGCCGAGCTTTTTTGCCGGGTGTCCGGGAACCCGACGCCTACGGTGCGCTGGCTGAAGAATGATGCCCCAGTTGTGCAGGAGCCAAGGCGGGTCTCCTACCGAACCACGCAGTACGGATCCCGCCTGCGTATCCGCGACCTGGACACTACAGACACAGGCTACTTCCAGTGCGTCGCCAGCAACGATCATGGCTCCGTTTCCACAACTGGGGTGCTGTTTGTCAAATTTGGTGAGTGATAGTCTGTTGAGGGATTTAAAAAAAAAAAACTCAATAGCACGGAAATACAGTGTTACAATGACAGGCCCTTTCCTCTGCTCATCCTTTCCAAAAACATCACAGCGACACTTATCCCATCTGATTCCTCTCTTAGTTGGCTGCTAGCACAGAGAAAATCTGGAAGCCATCTTGTTTATCCTGTTACAAAAATCCCCTCTCTCTTTTTCCAGATCCACTCCCCACACCTCTGTCAGGAAGACCAACGTAAGTAGTCTTTTCTTAATGCATTTTCTTTCCATCTGCTTGTTTATGCTGCATGAACAACAGGGAATGTATGAATTTTCTACAGATGGCAAATTATACTACATCAGTTTCACAGTTCGTATTATTGTAAATAATTACTACAAGATTCATGAAGTTATGAAAAAAATCATATTTTCTACTATAGTTTCTACCAGAACCATATTTATGGATTTTTTAACAACCAAAACGTGTCATAAAGTTGTCAGATTTTCTTCCACTACTTAAACAAAAAAAATCAAAGATGAAATCTAGACCCTGTGTAGCAGTACTCTAGGTAATGACTGAATTTAATTACCAATTTAGTTGACAAATTGTACTCTTTTTTTTTTTCTTTTTTTTTTTTTCCCGATTAATAGTTTCAGACATAGGCTGATGTTTGTTGTTAAGAAATAGACTAATTGTACTTTGTACTAGAAACTTTACAGTTGCAGGGTAGATTAGTTCATTTCTATTTCACACAATTTTGCCCTAAGTGAAAACAGCAAAATAAATCCTCACACTGAACTGAAAGGGATCTTAAGCCTGTTTTGTTTTTTTCTATTTTAAGTGTAAATTCTGTTATAATTGTGGCTTATACAATAGATAGTAGAAAAACAAAAACAAATCCCTTTTCCATGAAACTAGTAAATGATTTTTGACATAAAAATTTAATGCTGAAGCCATTTTGCTCTTCACATTCATGGACACTCTGATTGGCTGTTTAGAGCACTTTATCCAAACTTGTCAAGCTTGCTAACAAAAAGGTTAGGTGGAAGTGTAAACCTGTAAGTAAAAAAAAAACCTAGTTGTTAAATAAGGTCTGGCGGGTTGTGACACATTCAAAGAGTAATGGAAATTATGAATTATTTTAAAATACGACAATAAACAAAGAAAAGAGGTGTAACATTAAATACATTTCATAAGTAAAATCTATTTGATTTAAATGATAAAAAAAAAAAAGCCAGACCACATCTGGACTTCAAAGAAAACAATGCAATTTTACCATCAGCTCTACATTTTACTAGAGGTCAGTGGGACGTCCCCTGCACGGTCTGATGGGATTCTTATTTCCTGATTCTGTGGATGAGGTTGATTTCTGGTGCATCTTGCAGCCATTTGTTGAGTAAAACTTAAAGTGTTTTGTTTGTTTTTTATTGTTCACCTCTTAGCTCACATGGTTTGAATCTAAATGGCGACTGTTTACTATTAGCTGAGGTTGAAACGTGAATCAAGTTGACCAACCGATACAAAAAGGTCTGTGGACCAGATGGACGACAGAAACTGGTACAAAAACTTAATCAGAATCTTCTCACCAGAGACTTTATGGATAGGTAAGATCAGTGGAACCTGAACTAAAATATTCCACAAATATTCAATGTTGTTTAAGGAAAATCTAACAAAGGTTTCAGTTTGAAACTCTCACTAAAATGGTTGAAATGCATGGTATTCAAAATGCCCCACATCTGTCTGTATGGTTTGGCTTTTATTGCTTTTAATAGTAACCCAATTAGCTGCCAGCCACAGCGCTGATTGCTCAACATGAATGGAACATAAGGGCGGTCTTCAGGGTGGCAAATGAAAGCAAACAGAGAAGATTTCTGGGCATAGAGACGCTGTTGTCTGCAGGAAAATTCACTTTGAGTTTGGCTGTTTTTTTGCGTTAGTTTTGACATTTCCTCGGCCTTATTGAATAAAGCACCATGAACTCTGGTTGTTGATTTGATTCTGAGAGGATCAAAGGACACAGCCTGGAAGATTTTCCCCAGTGACATTATGCCAAGGCTCGCTGCCATGTTCAGAGCAGCTTTCTGCTGATCGCAACTGCCAGCCCTAATTGGATATCGCACACTTACTAAATCAACCCCTGTGGCTGAGGTAAATGAGATAACCGTCATCTACACGCTCACACTAAAACAAGGGTCTTCCCTATGAGTGGTTCAGTCTTTACTTTTTTAACCTGTTTTTAATTTTTCTGCAATGACGTCTTTTTTTATTAAGCAGTAGGAGAGATGTTTTTCTTTTCATGGAGACCAAATAAACCGAAGTGAAAACTTGAAAGAGGTAAAACATGTTCATGTTTCCATGGTTTTCTCCCTGAATTTTTTGTTTTGTTTTTTAGACCCGCAGGAATTTACAGACACCTTTCTTTAACTCCCAATCAATGCATAAACTTATATGACCTATTTATCTGTTGCTGTGTACAGATATTGGTCTTTTTTTCTAGCTAGGTTTTAAAGCTTTATGCATTTGATTTAAAAAAATCTTCCTGCCTATATGTAACACTTGGTCTTCTGGTGGTGAAATATCTGTTTTACCTCCATTGCCTTCTTCCTGCCTCTGCTGCAAAGGAGCTGAGATGATCACTCAGGGACGTCAAAGAAAATTAACTTTTAATAGTATTTTAACAGTATTTGAACAGAACCATTACTATATGCCATTTTACCCCAAAAATAAAAGTAGGTTAACATTTACTGCAATATTTTCTTTAGGCCTGGACATGTTTAAACCTGTCGCAGTAGAGCAAAGACCATTGTGAGCTTGTTAGTCATTACAGTCATTACTTGATTTAAACAGACAGCGGCCTGTTTGGACGGCGGCAGTACAACGGCGATATTGTGCTGATTGTCGCTGCTGCTCATCGTTAGTGTCACGCCCAACTTATTAGCCGTGGAGTCAAGGTGGCAGCCGTGACTGAGATGAGGTCAGCTAATGATGACAAGGGATGACCTGTGCCCGCTTATTAATACCGCAGCTGTTCAAGCATCAAATCTCTCAACATCTGGAGCAGAAGCTTGCAGATGAACAGATTTGACTTTCACTATTCCTTTGCCTTCTTCCACACAGGTACACACAGTGACTAACATTTTCCTGGTTTATACTATCAACAAATATTCTTTACAAATTTTGGAGGGGGGTGGAGTTCCCACCACCCACTGTGTTAGACCTTAGCACAAGGCGAACTTCAGCTCTAGTGTGTTGTCTTTGCCATGATCCGTGCTCTGATTTCCATCCTCTCCACACTTGGCTAAAGTATATACTCTGTGGTGAGCAGAACATACAGTTGTGTTTGTTGGGGTGTTTGTATCTAACCTGAAGCTTGGGTTTTCAAGGTTAGCCACAGGCAAACTGACAGCCCAGAGGTTGGAGCTCAAACTCCAGGCAGCCTGTGTGCAGAAAGGCTTCCATAGAGTCAAGGAGTGAATCTAATTAAAGCAGATCTTAGTTACAGGAATAACAAGGGATCTTCATAGCCTGTGTTGTGGCTCTGAATAGGTTTAGCATTAAGATAATAGTACAGAAGATTATTTGTATTGTCAGTCACATTTCTATCCATTTCCGACACTTCTATTATCCACCCATCTCATCCTGCAATAGGTTTTAATCTTAAAGACTATCTATTGTACAAAAACTTTGCATGAATTCTGTGTGAATTTGTTATTTTGAAATTAAACCCTGAAATTAGGATTTTTTGGATGTAAGGAAATTAATCAGATGATATCTTGATTAAAAATAACACTGTATAAAATAAGAATGTAATAGAATATCGACAGTTGTAATTACATAGCATTTATTGCTACTCAAAACATACACTTAAGCAAAGAAGAAGAAAATATATTAAAAACCTTAAAATATTTGGGTTAATTTAAAACCAAATATATTGGGCAGAAAATGATGCCTTGTAGCTGTTGTGCGTAAAGAAAATTTAACAAGCTACTTATTCTCCATCAATCTACATATTTTTCATGATTGGAAATATTTCTGAAGCCTTCTTTAAGCCAGCTTAACGCGTGATGGAGGGTCAGGGCCGTGATGCTGTGCTTCGTGCTACGATGCTCTGGTAAAGAAGCTGCATGCCCTAAATGTTGTGTTCTTGACATTTAGGGACCTCTTTCGCATAATGTTTATTTGACTCTATATTGTACCAAATCATATTTAGATATAGACAATTTTTTGACTACCTACTCTAAGTAAACAAGATGGATTCTTTTGGGGGTTTTTTTTAAATAGTGTAGAGACCTTGAAAGAGACTGCATTTGTTTTTTTCAATATGCATGTCTGTGTTTTTCTTAGTTAGTAATGCAGAGGTTGAAGGGTTAGGAGCAGGTACCTAAACCAAAACAAGCCAAATAATTGGATATCACAGGCATGTTGCCGTGAGAGATCTATGGATTTCCATCGTTTCGCCACTTCTTATTGTTCTGTGATTCGAAAAAGGGCAAACTTTGATGACTTCAAAGGCAAAGCATTCCAGTGAGGTCAAGCAACAAAAACAAGTGAGTGGATGTGGTCACAAAGAGTTCTGGAATTATGTTGATTAAATTGTTCAAATAGATGACATTTCCAGATTTAGTTTTGCTCTTTTACTTTAATGGATTCCGTAATGATAAAAACCTGAACAAACAAAATACAAGCAGTCAAAAAGCAGAAGACTTTACCTAACCTAAAAATCTAGTGACTAATGACATTTCCGTACAGATCTGTTTTGTTCATAAACCTGCTGTGATCGATTTCCCATTCTAAAGGGAGTAGCAGCAGGGAGCAGATAGTTTTTTAACTGCTTTTCTCAGCACCTGACCAGAACACGTTCTGGTAATTTAGAATCAGTACTTGTAGAGAACCACACCTCCTCCTCTGATTTTACGATATTTTGCCCTTTTATCAATTTGTCACACTGACCGATTATTAACAAATACGCATTCAATGGAAAGAAATTGCAATTTTTAAACTCTTTACAATCAAAAATCATTGCAACACCTCCTGAAGCAATACTTAGTTGAAGCACGTTTTTGTCATGTTCTTGTTTCTGTTGTGCTTTACTTTACTCCATGTTTCCTAGTTTTATTGGTTTAATTCCTGTTTTGTTGTAATTTCTAGATTTATGTTAGTTCTATTGTTTTTCTGTTGTCCTCTGTTGCCCTCTTGTGTGTGTGTGTGTTCCTTTCCCCTTGGCTCCCTCGTTAACTCCTCTCACACCTGCTCCTTGTCAGCTCGTTAACCCTGCCTTTGTCTCAGTCAGCTACATATGTTCTCCCTCTGCTGTCACTCTTTGTTGGTTCCTTGTCATTGCTGTCCCCCCATGCTGTTGTCTGCCTACTTCGTCTTTCCCATGCTCCTCGTGTTTGGTTTCCCCAGATGTCTCCATAGTTCTGGTTTGTTTTACATAATTAGTTGGTTTTTTGGATTCCTGCCTTTTTTAAACTTAATGATGGTGAGATGAAGCCTCATGAGGCATTGAACCGTTTGGCCAAATTGCTTCAACGATCTCCACAGTTCATTAGGCTTCATGTGAACATGTCACCACCTACTGGTGGAAAGCAGAACTACAGTTTGTAATAAAATCTGTGATTATTTTTCCAAATGTTTTTCTTTTTTTCCCTTTTAAGTTCCCTTGAAATTGTTAATGGTTGGTGTGTATAATAAAATTCTTTGTAATTTTTTTTAAGTGTAAAATTTCTTAGAACAATCATTTAAGGTTCACAGTTTTTCTGCCATTTTAGTGAAATAAACTCGAGCAGACAGTGAAAGTGTTTGTGCAAATTGGGCAATGATGAGCAAAATGAAAGGGGTTAGTCATTTTAATTCAAACGTGATAGTTTTTCCAAGTTTTTTTGTTTTAATCAAGTTGGAAGTTGCGTTCAACCAATCTTTTGGCTAAACCAACCTAATTTACCCACTCTATATTTTTACTCCGGCAAAACAATGCAAATTAGTCTCAGCCAAAATAATTTAGTTTAATCGCAACTTTCAAAAGTCAAAGACAGGTCTTGAACCATCAACCTCTAGCATGAGAATCTGAGTTTTACAATAGACGCCACCTATGTACATAACTATAACATGGAGAAATTACTAATTAAAAGTGAAGTTTTAACACTAACTATGTCCGGTGGCTTGCTCAGAGTTTGATCATTACATTGTTTA
>NW_015150629.1:929406-944846 GCF_000732505.1 Cyprinodon variegatus | reverse complement strand
TGCCTCTCTGCCTCTCTGCCTCTGTGTATGGGTCCTCAACCTCAACCAAACCCTTGACAGTTTTGCTGTAATTTCTTCCAGGTATGGAAGAAATTACAGCAAGAGGTTACTTATACCCCTCTCCAAAGAGGTATTAATAACTCTGGCAGAACAAAAAACCTGTTTAAACCCGGGAACAATCAGCTTTTAGTGGCAGTGAGAATAGCTCACCAACAGGTGTCTACACTGGTCAAACGACTCGGCAAGCGACCCAGGTTAAAATCGCCTCGGCTCTGATCGGCATGCTGTGGGAACACCAGACCTGGGTTGAACCGCTAAATTACGTGACACCATTGAGCTCAACTCATGTACACACAGCGCCAGTCGCTAATCTAACAATCCGAAACAACTCAGTTTACATTTGATAAACATGGCGCTGCACTAGTAGCAGGGATTTGGAAAGATAAAAGAGCAAAATAATAAAGAATACACACCTGTCCATGTTGCTCTCCTTTGTTTACTTCCCTGATTTCAGTGGCCACACAGCTGCCAGCAGGGGGTCAGATTCAGCTTTTAAGTCAAAATGTGAAAATAGCCAAAAGCCAAGCAGTTTAACCCTGGTTTTGAAAAACAAAGGTTTTCAGTGGAAAACATCTCAAGTGTCTCTTTGCTGCTTCTTCTTCATCTTGAACTTACAGTCATTTAATGACTGATTCCTGAAAGTCAGCGTCTCAGAGTCTATAAAGAGCAGAGGAGTTGAGAAACTTCAGGAGAGTTTTATGATCATTTTATGATCTATTCTATCAGAAAAATATCTGAAAGCCCCATTAATTCAGCTTTGTTTCAGCTTTTATCAATACATTCATTATCTCTTTCCTTTAGTCTAATTTTGCCCTGTGGATATAATTCTTTTTTGTAGCCAAAATAAGTAGAGATCTGGACGGAAGGAAAATCATCCGTATAGCTCATTAGCCACCCCACACTACCTCATTATTCTTTTTTCTACTCTGTGCACAGCCACGTCCTTTATCTTCAGAAGAAAAGTTTGTGATGGAGATGTTGGGAGGACACAGGGAGGGAAAGAAAACAGTGTTGTCAGAGTAGGAGGATGGTACCATCAACAAAGCCGCTTGTTTTTCTTTTATTCTTGGGTCCTGTGGGTCAGCGGCACTCAGGTGTGATTAGCTATGTTAGGGTTTAAAGTTAAGCTTGCATCACAGGCAGCTAATAACTTTCACTATTTGGCCAGGGAGTCTGAAATAAGTCTTCACCCAACACTTGGCTACTTCAGGAATATCTATATTAAACATGCTTTTCTGCTTTAGCTGGATTTCTTTTATCCTGCAAAATTGAAGCCCTAAAACAGAAAAGGTTTAAATATGGATTCACACCAAATATTTATTTATAAATGGAGTTACTCTGTCTGACTTGTAAAAGAAAATGCGTTAGCTCAATCGTATTTCAGTCCCAACTTTAAGATCTTAGAAGTTTGTTCATTCTAAGGGAATGAAGAAAAGGATTTCCAGGAATCTATAAACACCTTAACTTAGTTCATATATGTTAACAGAGTAGGAGTGTCATGAAGCATCCAGCTCACAAGAAGATTTAAACTATTTTACTGATATTAGGCTAAATCAGACGTTCACACATCTGCGTCTCTGTGGGTATAAGAACGCGATTGGGTGAATGACTAGAGAAGCACAATGTAAATCAGTCTATCTAACATTCAGCTGTTCATAAACTCACCTCAAGTTACTTTACGGCCTAATGTGGCCACTGGTCTCCAAAAACTACCCTGTAAAATTGTTAAAGCTGCTGGAAAATAAGCAATCCAAACAATGAGGATTGAAAAGCTGAACATTGCAATTCTTAATGCTCTTTTAAGGGATTTGATCCAGTATTATTAGCTTTGTAAGGTTTAGGATTTATGTATATATTTTTTTGGTCTAATCAACGTAAAACCTCACTGTACATTTCTGCTTTCCTTAACAGTCAAGCCGGTTTGGCAGCTGCTTGTTTTCTTTGCTTTAACTGTGAAGCTATGAAGGGAACGCTGACCTCCAATCTCCACTTAAGTCAGAGGTGTGCATTGTGTCCACAGACTAGAAGTGTTTATGATCCTAACACTGCATTGCAGTTTTCAGATTGTTGATATTTTAATTGTCCCCATAATTCATAATGGACAGTGTCAGTATTAAAGGCTTAAAACTACACACAGCAATCATTTTTCTTTCTCCTGCTCAACAGGTTTAATCTCTTTATTTTGTGTTTCCTTGAAAATGTTTACCTTTTGGATATAGAAGTTCCTAATCTGACAGCGGTCATAAACAGACTTTATGCGCCGCGGCTGCTGATCCTGGAGTCTCTGTCTGTGTTTATAATAGAGGGGTTTTCTTGCTGTCTGAAAAGATTAATGCCACTGCACCCAGGCCGTCGAGTCTGTTTAAATTTCTCAAAACTTTCCCTACCAAGTTTCTCTCAACACGGTTTTGAAAAAGAGCAATTACAAAAATAACTTCTTTCCTTTTTCATTTTTTCCCCTTAAATGTGCCTCTTCTTCCTCTTCAGTCCACCCTATTTTGAAGAATAAAAGACTGGGCAGGTTTAACAAGGAACAGATTCTCTGTGATCTGTTTTTACGGCTTTCTTTTTGTCTCGGCCAGTTGCTCATCTTGAACCTTCTTTTCTGTTGCTTCAATATTTTACTGCTTTTTAAAACACAGCTGGCTGACTTTGATGGGATTCGTGCTCCTATGTTCTTTTCTTAGCTGTTCTTAAAACTTTATTGGGGTATGTCTAGCTTGTGTCAATCGAAAGTTTCCTGAAGGTTTTGTAATTTTAAGCCAGTATATATAAAGTTTAAAATGTTTTATTATCCCCTCTATTTCATTTTGGATAGGTCCACGTATCCAGACTTTTTCCCTGGGATATACTGTATGTTGCAATACATCAGCCCTACCTATTATTTACCTTTTTCTCAGTTTGCAATTCATTTTCCGGTTGAGATCTTATTTGGGTGTAACCTGACCACTAAGAGAGATTACTCCAATCAGGTGTGTTTAACATTGATATAAAATAAACACACACGTAGTGTAATTCTTCCTCAACTCGTGTGAATAGGCCGCACGTCTGCATGTTACTGCGAGGCAAGAAAACAGCCAACACGCTGCAGATGGCTCTGTAATTAGCCAGCTGTCAACACAGCGTATTAAATCGACCCTGGAGCACATGTGTGCAGTCCTCTGACGATCCAATTATGCAGTCAGAGATTCAAAAAGTCTTTTAAAGAATGAGGGAGCAGCTTGGCATTTCACGGACAGGACTATAGCCCGTGTGTCTTCACGTCCTGCAGTTGGGGAGTTGATGGACAAATTACCTTAAGGAAGTCATTTCTAAAATGTGTGATGATTTAAAAATGTCACAAGACGCTGCTCTTCAACTTGATCAGACCTGTCTGAGGTTATTTCTCCGACGCTTGTGCAGAAATAAGAACATCAGATGCGATGCGTACCTGACTTCTGCACTTCATGTAGATACAATGTCTGAGCAATTAACCTGTGATTTATTAAGAATGGTAATTGGACCACAAACAAGCCTTCTGGATGTGGTGTAATACTGTAGGATGATAAAAAGATGCCACCAAAGGGCTTTACCTGGTAAAGAGCACCAAATTATCCTTAATGAAGCTGCAATTAAACTTCCCTTTAAAAGGAGTCACCCCACAGAAGATACGTAAAGCAAAAGTGGTTTCTGCTGTTCCAGATAAATTAAGGTTTAACAAATAAAATATGTTTAGCTAATGTTAATACAGAATTCCCTCTAAATATAAGACACGCACCAAACATCAAATGCATTTACCCCTGAGGAAACTTTGAACCCTTTTTCTGGAATTCCTGATCACCTGTAATAGTTTTTGCTATACATATTTTACGTCCACCCATCCTCACAATACAAAAAACTAACACATTAAATGTTCTGTTTGTAATTTTTAAACTCAATTTTTTGGGGGGGTTGCTAGTACGCAGTAGATTGTTTTAAAGGACACTTTCTTTTTAACCTGGTAGGACTGTCTCTACCTATGATTCTGACACTTCAAGGTTATGGGGGTTCATTTGTAATAAAGGCTGGGTCAGCTTGAAAACAGTGCGTTTTTTTTGCACAATATAAAGTAATGATGTGCAAATACATCCAAATGAGTAATGTCACAGCAAATGATTAGACCACCAACACCCTACCAAAAAATATCTCTATTCAGCTGTAGGGAAACCTGCATCTAAAGTATAACAAGTCACATGTCTTGTTTCTTTAATCACTGAAGACATTCAAAAGCAGTTGACTGTAGTATCCTCAGAAGTCAGGGGGAAAAAGTCCCACTATCCCCGTAAGGCAACTTACCCAGCTTTTTATAGGGTTTTTATCTGTGTAAAATCTGAGATAAGGCACAAAAGTGTCCTTTAGTTTGAGATAAATGCAGTTGTAATCCAAGTCTACCTTTTAAAAACCAGTCTCCTGACCCACTCAACAACCCCATAGCCCACAGCATAGAGTGGATGCTGTTTTTGGTCACAATAGGCTCTTAACTCAGACCTAGAACTTGTGTGTGGTGTATTGAGAAACTCTGGATTTCGGTTTCACTCCCGCTCACCTCAGAGCCAGTGTCAACACCACTGTGGTTCTCAGATGTTGGCTGGGAGAGATGATGATTTGCTCCGTGCTACAAGTGCTCCAGCCATTCAGGCTGAGGGGGGATGACAGGCCCACTCAGTTTTTGCAAGTATTCCTCTGCTGAATGCTGACCCACTTTAGCAGCACTTCATGAGACTTATACAGTGCAAGTTCCTCGTGACTTTTTGAAAATAGTTTAATTCATTCTACAATTTAACTAAAGAGAATAATATAACACATTTTACTTTTTTTGTAAAATGTGTTATATTATTCCGTCCCCGACGGACGGGGGCAGGGAGCCAGCAAGGGACGGACCGATCGAACCCGACCGGGTGACGTAGCCTAGACACAGGCGGCCCCTGCCTTACCGGCCCCCCTCTTCCAGCTGAGGACGGGCGGCTCATGGCTGTCTGTTGAGGTCCAGTACAGTCACTTCATACACCAACAACCCCCCCCCCACCCCCCCCCCCCACCCCCCCGCAGGATTAACGCTTTGGAGTATGCTAATGTTCTGTTTACATGAAGCCTGTCTTCAGTCATAGTACTATTTTAAAAGAAATGTTGATAATCATGGTGGGCAATATTTATTACCCTTTAAAACACTTATAATGTATCATGCTTTCCAGTGATGGATGACTTATGTCAGATTGCCAGATTCTCTTTACTTGATCAATCTAATTTGGAAAAAAAAATCATAACATTTTTATTTTGAAATAAAACAGTAAACCAGTGTTTTGTTAAAATTACATATATTCTGCTTTACTAAAAAGCGGAGACACCCTACTGGCACTGTTTCACCCCTCTGTGTTTTACTTTGCACATCCGGAGCAGACTGCGCCGTCTCACCACAAGCCGTTACACATGAATCACAGAGCTGGAGAACTTTGCTCTCAGTCACTCTTACAATCCCATTCCCTCACACATGTTTAGTTAAATCCTCTGTGGGGCTTAATTGCCGTCTTGTTGTGGATTCTTTTTAGGGTGGTGCTGATTGATTGGAGATCAGGGCTGTAATATAGCTCATCTGGGACAGGCCCTTTGACATGGCCTGGTCCCAGGGCACCGGCGCTGTTTGAAACCAGAGATTCAGGTTTAACCCACACCCCCCCATGAGCTCAGTTGCCTTCATGCTAATTACAGCTTACATCACACACGAACACACACTCGCAGGGACTGTCTTGATATGTAGACCTGTCTAGCTATCAAACCCATTTAGGTTATTAGTCGTTACTAAGACGTTAAGTCTGTTTTTGCACGCTTTGCCACACACGGCTGTTTTCTTACATTATTAGCAGAGCCGTCGCAATCCGTTTGAACACGGCCCACTTCCTGTTTCCTGTTTCCCAGATTCCCCTGCGTCAGTCTGTTGGTGATCCTCTTGGCAGGTCTGGTCAAGGTCATGTCTGGTAAAGTCTGTGGTTAAAGTGTGCATCTGTGTGTGCGCTTTGTGAATCATGGTTTCTCCCCGAGGGCTTCGAGGCCCACATTTGGGTATGTGGAGTTTCCCTGAACTCTGCCCTGAACCTCCAATGAACGCACCCCTCTCTACACACACTGCTGGACAGAAAAAAAAGAAGCATACATGCCTGTATGCTTAGTGGTGATGTGTGAGGGAAACAGACGGCCACAGTGTACCCTGAGTATTTCTAGGTATAAATGAAAGAAAGCTTTTGTCAGAGATTTGAATCAGAAATCTATGTTTCACAGTGAGAGGATATTTAGCTATTTGTAGACTTTAACAGGATCCATGCAGGGTAATCTTAAGAGGGTATATAAATGGTTATTTTTTTCCTCCAACAATCCACGTCAATGTATCAATCAAATTTTATATTTTTAGCTCTGGCGCCCATCAAATTGCACGCATATGACTGGAGAGAACTCTGCAATGAAGGAACTAGCTCTAACTTAGGTCTAAATGTCAAGCATAAGCAGCACTAATTGCATTTAACTTATTTTACACCTAAAAGAATCTGTTCACAAGAATTTTAACCCGCTCTGACTGACTGAATGCTGTTGCTTCAGGAGAAAAGGGAAGTCATTACTGTCACTCATCTCATGTGTGAAAAGGGGTTCAGTGCTGCTCTGTATGTTTAAATCAGTATTTGTTTATAGTTCTGCCTTTAATTTCTAACCCCATAAATATATTATTCATTTGCACACAAACTGCCTTTGAGAAGGAGATTAATGTCACAAATTTTCTCTGATTAGATTGTGGGATTTAAGTCCAGGTGATGCCCTCATTCCTTTACTTTCATTTCTTTACTCAAGTTTCATGGATGGAACCAGCAAACATTCCTGTATGAGCCCAATATTTTGGGCCCAAGCAAGGGCAAGGTGGGGAACTCATTTCTTTAGATGCAGGGAATAGAAATAAATATGGACAACATATGGAAGGAGCTCACCAGATACTGGAATCAAAAGCAAGACACGTGTAGGCCTAAAAGCATTTGTTGCTTATTGGTATGATGTGAATAATGCCGCTATGTTTAGATCTTAATATTAAAGAAGTTGGACAGCTTAAAACTGTCTATTTCTGTAGACCAAGGCAAACCCACTAAAATAGGCTTAATGAATGTACCCCAATAGGGGACAATCAAATTTACATACATCTCATATCCCCTTTATCTATTGAGAGTGCAAATGAGGATTTGTATTTACATTCACAGTTAAAAACATTAGCACTTAGCCACAGTTGGTTAAACATAGTTTCCCAGTCTTTTACAGTATGTAAAAAGTTACTCAAGCTGTATTATTTACATACTGCCTGCATTTGCCTTCCTGATGGTTCAAATCAGAGGTTGCACAATGTTAGCATCCTTCAACAAATCATGTATTGAAGGAGGAGGGTCAGAATTGCTTTTCTGTGGAGAGAACACCGTTGTGGGATATTCTGTTTTAAACAAAGAGCCCACTTATACACTTTGGATTATCATTAGGTTTTAGCTGAGGCCCAACACCAACAAACATATTTTAACATAAAGTCTGACTTCTGGCCCCTTTAAGTATATTTATTTTGTATTTCATGTGTAAATATCACAGCTTGGGGCCCAAATTAGGCCTAGGTTGGTATTATACAGGCTTAGAAGGTTAGGCTGCCTAACCAAACCCCTACACTGCAAAAACGATCTAAGAATTAGTAAAAATGTCTTAAATTAAGTGTATTTACACTTAATGTGAGTAGGTAAATAAGATGATTTGCCAATGGAATGAGTATTTCTACTTTTAAAATAAGATAATTAGATAATATGCACTTGGAATAAGACAATGTAACCGGTTTTTCTTATTTTAATTGTAAATTGTCTTGTTGCATTGGCAAAGTGTCTCACTTACCTCCTTAATTCAATAAAAAAATTCTCTTATTTTAGGGAAATAAAAAGACTTATTGAGATTAAAAATTTTTGCAGTGTAGTAAGTTGCCCATTGTTGTTGACCCATGAACTGGCATAATATGCAGGCCACATGTGGGCCTCATAGCAAGAGGCCATGGAGGTATGTAAAATCTGTAGAAACTTTTTAAGACCCATATGGGGCCATGAGAAGGTTCCAATATCTATGGGTGATACCAGTTTGAAGAGCTGGATATATGTGAGCCCCACAATGTAGCTGCAATATGCACCCACAGCTGGGCGCCTCTAGAGCCATCTGACCAAACTGTTTTGATCTCTATGCGACATCTCATTCAGAGTTAGACTTTCAGATGATAATGTCAAATAAGAAAAATATACTCTTGATTAACAGGTAAGTAGAGTACTATGATATGAGGGGCGCTCGTATGGAAAACGGCACGAGAATGAGCTGCTAAGCAGTAAAATAATCTGATGATTTCATTTAAATCATAATCCAGATCGTAATCGAGATTACGTTCAACTAATCGCCCAGTTGACCCTAACCTGCCAGTAATAGATAGATATGTGTATAACTGAGTTTAGTTCTACGTTATCAATCTGGGATGGCTGCCATTCAGTCTTTCCATAAAAAGGAGGAACGTTTAGTACAATTCTCTGAGATGATTGGGTGACGTGCCAGCTAGTACCGGCCTTCCATAATAGGCTTTCGGCCAATTGTAGTTGTGAATTGTGACGTTTCTTAAGCTGATAAATGAAACTTTTTTCCAATTCCTGTCCGAGCGAAAGCACAGATATCTTTCCCATCTACAAATGCAAAAAGTGCTTCTCTTTGCTCTTTTTTTAACTGAGAAATTGTCACTATTTAGGCTAAAACTGAGTCAATTATGGTGACAGGTGAGACTTCAAGCGTAACCATGTTTGGCCTTTTTAGCACAGCATAAAGCCAAATTTGGAATAATACTTTTAGGTTGGCTTTAGCCACTCTTTTCATAATCATTATTGGAACGATTGTTGGGGAAAAGCCCATAATGAATCAACATAAGGACCTTTATGGGTCATGTTTGTTCAGGATGTTCTGAACTACTTGTCTTTTCATTGTATGCTTAAAAATGTCTGACTGCAGGTCTGAACTTATAAAGGACATTTGTTGATTATTGTCTAATGTATTTTTTCTGATTAAAGTTACGTAACTATTTTTACCACATCAGTAGCTTATATAAATGAATCTGCCAAATAGTGAAAGTGAAAAGTTCCTACTACCAAAATCTGATGTCAACAACTGATTAGCAACTTTGTTTAACTACTGGATGAATGTGTTTTTATATTTAACAAAAACATAAGCCTCCTCTGTTTGTTTTCTGTCTCCTCAGACATCAGTGATAGCGGAGTGTGTAAAGAGGGATTATTTATGGGATTCTTAGCATAGTAGTGTTTTCCTTCACCACATAACCTGTCTTTAGCAACTCTTAATAACTCTCTTCATGGATTATTCTGCTTTTACCAGGAAGCTTCGCTCTTGTTAAAACATGTATGTTCATGTTTCCGATGCTTGCTCAGGAGCCACCCAGCCAAAACATGTGTCTTCCTGTCCTTTTTTTTGTGTGTTCAGATTTAGATCTGCGATCCCTACAATAAACTCTTGTAAATTACTGTAAACTCTCTGTCAGTGTGCGAGGGTGTTTGTGTGTTAAAAGGGGAGGAGGGTCTAAATCTGAAGCATCTTTGCTTCAGGCAAATGGAGTTTGATTATGCTTGTTTTTTGTTTTTGTGTGTTCTCTTTTTTTTTTTTTTTTCCTCTTATTACTTCCACGCCAAAGTTGCAAGAAACCTAGAGTCAATTCAAGGACTGCTTTTCATAACAAACAGTTAAGGGAAGGAACTTTAATTACAATACTTCCAATATTCTCTTAGAATTTTACAAAATTTCACAAGCCAACAATCTCATCATCTATATACATTTTTTTTTTTTGATTTTTTTATATTTGCCATATGTTCATATTTTTAAATCATTCAAATCAATGTGACAAGCCAAAGGAAGCCATGTTTTTGCAACTAAAATTTATTAAGCAAATCAATTAATCTGTTGATAATTTTTTTCAATTAATTGATAGCCAAAGGTTCTAATCGATTAGTAAATTAGTTGATTATAATCAATTAATCATGATCAATCCGATGAATTCAGCCCTAGTTCAGTGCAATACAAAAATATTCATACACCTTGAACTTTCAAAGGGGGATGCAGCAACATGTAAGAAAAGCACTTTGACCAGTTGAAACCAAATTTTTACTTTTTTGACTAAATGGAAAACTGAGTGAGTCAGAGAACATTCTCCTGATAATGGTGGTGACAACAACAAGTTGTAAAGGCGTTTTGTTAAGTTTTTTTTAAATCAGGAAAATCAATGTTTAATTCAATTCAGAAAATCAGAAATCCAGAAATGATTTTTTTTAAACCCCAAGAGGGAATTAACCATCGTTAAAACTCACATTGTGTGTTTTGTTTTTTTTTTTATATAAGTTTTTATAAGTTGTAGATGCTGAATGTACATAGGAACGATCTGCTGTAGGGGTCCGTTTTACAGTGTTTCTGGAAAAGCCTCTGACTGAACACACTCTGTTGTTGCACAACAGTCTGATGAAGAGAGAAGAAGTTGGCAACAGTTCAAAGACTTGACATTGAGGCAGAGGGTCCAGCAGGACAATGACCACCACAAAAAGTGTTTTGAAAATGTATGATTTGTATCCCAACCCTTCATTTAATCCAGGATGTGTGGAAAGATTTGCAAATTTTTTTTTTAAATTCTCTGTCCATTCTCACAAAAACAAAATAGTAAAAAAAGATCCATTTCTAGATATAAAAGAAGCTACTGGACATACCCTCAAAGGCATGCAGCAAAAGTTTTTGTCATATCAAACATTTAAGATTTGGATTCATAAGAACATGCATTTTCCATACTCTAAACAACTATTAACTACTTTGTTTTAGTCTGTCATAATATTTAACATAAGGCTGCTGGGAGTCATTTGGCAATCTGTGAGGTATGGCGAATATTTCTGCAGGAGGCTGTATGCATTCATCTAGAAAATTACAGAATGGATGTTTTTTGGCAGCACACTTCATCTCCTGTCCTAATTGACAGGCTGATTGACTCTCCTCACTCTCCCCAAACACTAAGCTGTGCTTCCCGCTGGCACAGCTCTGATTCTCTACAGTCCTCCGGGGAAGTCATGTCACCGGGTCAGGAGTGTTTGTGAGGAGTGACGGGATTGATGTTCACTTCTTTTCCTGCATGCTGAATTACAAAGTATGTAGTCACCCTTTTATTAAAAGCCCTTAGCTTCATTCTGTCTTGACTTCCTGCCTTCAAGGCCAATGCCCTTCCCCCCAAATAAGCAAATTCCAATGCATCAAACAAATGCAAGAGTCATTCTGGTGCAATTTTAGATTAAATCAGTATTAAAGTCCAAAAAAATTATAATAAACTAAAGTAATAAACTAAATATATGTTTTCAGTGAAATTCAGCTTTAAAACTTCAGCTTTTACTCCAGTACAACAATGAATCTATGTTTTTCCGCTACAACATTTTTAGAAAAAAAATGTTATGTTTCCAGCAACTGATTCATTTGCTTCTCTGGCATATACTGATATATATTGTTTGTATTGACAGTAGCCATTGTAAATTTGCTCACCTTAAAGATAAAAACCTAGAAATGTAGCTGCCTGACTTAAACTTAGCTGCCTGACTTAAAGGAGTCACAGCGAGGATATCTTTTTGAATGAATCAATCTAAAATATACTTTAGATTCATATTCTTTTTTTGGAAAAAATAGATAAACTAATTCGGACGGCCTTTATTTCTCATGAGGGTATGCAGGATAATTAGACCTGCATGTTTCGTCTTAATGTGGATATAGCTTTAGTAATATTAGCAGTTCTCTATGGGTTTTTTTTTTACCAGTGTTTCCCAGTCTATTGCACAATAGTCGGCAATACCTGTCACTACCCAATCCGTCCCGGAAGATTGATCTGTACCATCAGCTCATATGTGCGCAACCAGATATACATCCGGGTCGCCCTTGGTTTTATTTTTTTTTAAAAGACCTAAATTGCATTTTTGCTTTAAATGCCTTAAAACCCTTTCTACTTTAACACTCTATTTTATCCCATTTCCTGCACCAGAAATGGGATCCTACGCTACCTCCAGGAGCTAATTTATTTCAGCTTTGGATTTAAAGGAAAAGTGTGGTCACATTCAGAATACAAACTTCTGAAAGTACTTTAAATTTGAAATTATTACATACCTAATTAAAAGTAATTTCATTTGAATGTGCTTTATCGGAGACATCCATGTTTGTCACAGAACACTACCACCAACTGGTTTGTGATGTCACGGTGCGGTATCGGCTGTTGAGCAAGTCCTAGTGCTTTTCTCTTTTTTTCCTTTTTCTTCTTCTGTTTTTCTGCTCTATTTACATTGTAGTGTCCATTTAAACTTTAAAACTCCCTGCATAATTATAATAAAGCAATTTATATGCACGAAACAAGTGCTACACTTGTGAAAGTAAAATCTGTTGGGCTCTTTTTGGCATCAAGACAATTATTCTTATTGCCACATTGCCAGACAGGACACTGTATAAAAATTAAAAAAAAGTCCTACTGCTGTATCTGGTAGTCTGAGCATGTCCCATCATGACGTCAGACAAGCAGTATAACAGAGAAAATGTAAAAGGCATTGAAATTGTGTCCGAAAAGCCATTAAGTATTTTTTAAAGATGTGTAGTATTGTTCCTTAGTGATTTAATGATAAAAATAAATAATTTTAGTACCATAATTACATTATTTATTGAAACGCGTATGTAAATCTGGTTGTGCATGCAAAAATTAGCTGATGGTACGAATCGTGCTTCTGGGACAGATCAGGTAGTGACACCGTAGGCATTTATTCACCAAATGTCTTTAGTGAATACCTAATTGTTTGGATTTGCTGTTCTAGTGGAGTAGAGGGGAAAGTGGTGATAGCAAGGTGTGTTAATGTCAGCATCCTTTTAGGATGGCTGACATTACAAAGGGAGGACAAAAATTGGGCTCTGTGGAAACATGCTCCTCTGGGCTGGTTTCAACATCGAGCTCACACAGATTACCAAGTGACTTTCACACTCCGTATTTTTCTACAGATTTTAATCGAAGCTCAACACCAGAACGCACATTTTAACATGAGTCAGATTTCTGGGTGAGGACTCCTTTAATGGGGCTAGATGGAGCTCATGTTTCAACAACAGCAAAACGACATCAGGAACATCAGGAGATGGTTAATGTGAGATCCGCTTAGCTTTTTTTTTTTTTTAAGCTATTGTCAGATTTGATTTTGGTATATTTTAATATATTGCTTTAATTCAAATTATAAAAGATTAAAGATAAAGTTTTTTTAGGAGTTGATGGCTTGAGTTGTTGGTTGATTGACAGCATTATAGTAACTTTGACAGTTACAGAAGTTAAACTGAACTCCAAGAAAAACTTTGATTTCTCAACAATTATGTGAACAACTTTCCACCAGACTTCATCTTTTTTTTTTTTTTTTTTGTAAATGAGAGCAGAGCACATCACCTCCATCCTGTGTGCCTCTCCTTGGCTTCCCTCCTTTCTTAGTTAACCCTGAAACTCCTTCTCCTTGACAGAAGCATCCATTGTTGCCATCTTTGAGCGGCAGTAACATGAGGACCCGGAGCGCCCCCTCTTTTTCCTTTGTATCGCCGGCTCCTCAGTTGCCCTCACTCGTTCTTTATTCCCAGTGTGGTCATGGGCCACTGGCAACTAGAACTCCCGGTCAACCTCAGCCTCTGGTGGCCATTTTGGCTCCCTGTCAATGAGGGATATTTACCCGGTGCAACCACACTGGCAGTTCTCATAGCAGCGGGACAGTCCATCCCGGTTTGGAGAACGTTGACAGTATGCTGTTTGTTCCAAACCTTTCAAATCACACAAATTACAATTTACAGCTCATCATCAACCCTATTTGGAATCACATGGAAAGAAACAGTGTTTTGTTAAAAGAAATTATTTCAAGAGTCTCTTTAGCTATACTTTTACACATTAAGGTGTATAATTTTTGCCTATTTACACTCATATCATCAAACATATGAAAGAGAAAAGGTAGTCCTCCTTCATATACATTTCAGGGCCATGAATTAATTTAATTTATCAGCTTTGTTTACTCAGAGAAATCGTGCAATATGATAATTAATAATAATAATAAACTTTATTGATCTCACACTGGAGAAATTTACTTCTGCATTTAACCCATCCCCTTGGGGAGCAGTTGGCTGCCATTGTGCGGCAGCCGGGGAGCAGTGTGGGGTTAATGGTCTTGCTCAGGGACCCAGAGTGCAGGCTGTGGGCATCAAACTGGGTCCTAGCAACCTTCTCAGAGCACAAGCGACCAACACTCCCACATATGCGAGTTCTGTAGCACGTGATGAGGGACATCCACAGTAGGGGTTAAACAGATGTGGGCTCCTGCTGCTGTCTGCTCATCTCCTTTTCACTCAGCAACTACAAGAAATTCTGTGAATGAAATCTGAAATTTCATAAAAGCAGAAATTACACTAGAATCAAACCTTTTATCAATGCTCAAATATCTCTGAAGTAGGTAAGAACTTGTCATGAAGATTCCATCTATTATCAAAAGCTCAGTTTTGAAACAAACAGTGGAAACTCTGTAAAGTCTTCCACTCAAAGGTATTTATTTAATGTGATTAAGAGGGAGATATAAACAGTTAGAATTACCGACAGACATGTGAGGCTGACTCAGGTTCAGTGGAAGATTTTGAATAAACTGCACAAGAGGATAATAAAACTATATCTAGCACTAGTCTCGGTGTCCTTTTGAAAAACAGCAGCAGCTGTAGAGTAGAGCCATTATAGGACTGGTTATCCTGTGGAGTGCGGCCTGACATCTTGATCGATTAGAAGTCTTAAAAGATTGTAGATGTTTGAGCTTTGATGTTGAGTTTAAATTCTCCTTGAAGATGAATAATAGTGGAGTCAACCCATCCATTTACCTTCTCAGCAGTAAACTCCCTTTGCCTCCAATGTTATCTGTCATCAGCTGTTCTATGTCGCCACAAACATCAAAGCATAGCTTTATTTTATTCATACACTTCCTGTCATGCAGCAAAAAACAAACGTAAGTCTAGAAACACCTGAAATAATTTACTCAGAAATATTTGAAATAAAATCCATGTGTGCATGAAACTGACATGTTACATGGTGATTTTTCTTCCTAAATATACGTGTTTTTAATAAACATATATATTTATTTGTTATTTTAATTAACTGATTAATCTGTTGATTATTTTTTTGAGGAATTGATTAATAATTGGAAGGCCAAAGGTTCCTTCAAGAAGACTTTTTATGAAATTAGACCAGGTGAAACTAAAACTTTTCTATT
>NW_015150629.1:926763-928923 GCF_000732505.1 Cyprinodon variegatus | reverse complement strand
AGAACATCTAAAACTGTCCATTCTCCTTATCTGGTGAAGTAATGAAAACCTGCTAAGTGAGGGAGAAGAAATGACACAATAACTTTAAACATGTAGAAGTTGAGCCTTAAGGCTGGTTTATTCGCAGAAACCAGGTCGTCTGTGTTTGTGTTGCAGTTAGCACAGATATGGCCCCACCCCTTCTGCAGGAACTCTAGTGAACCTCTCCAAAATTGTAGGTGAACGCAAACAGTGTCACAGACAGAGGCATCTGATTGGTCAAATCTACATCCGCTCCACACTATGCGTATTTCCTGTTTGGTGCCTTACCAGCTTGTTTTGTTTATATGACCGCCATTGTGGAAAACAACTCATAAAGTTGGACCAGCTAGAAGAGTGAGGTGCGCAAGAACGCTGGGACCCTTTTTCCACCTTGATCCCTGCTCTTTTCCGCGCTCCTGTCCCTCCGTTTTCTCACAAAATTGCTCCTTGCGTTTTATTTGTTATAGCACCAGTTAACAACACATTAATCTCAGGGCACTTTACACCAACAATTAAATCGGATCATATATTCAGATTGGTAAAAAAGTTTTCTAAGGAAATCCCAGCAAACCTCAGAACTTTTAGTAGAACCCATGTCCTGTATTTATAGAACCATTATTTATCCTGCACTTGCTGCGATTGCACTTCTGGTTAGACCTAAACTGCCTTTTGTTGCCTTGTACCTGTACCTGTGCAATGACAATAAAGTTGAATCTAATCTAATCTAAAAAAAAAAAACTTCCTGGTTTTAAACATTTAAAAACAAAAGAAACAATCCTAAAGAATTTTGCACTCATTTGTATTCAGCCGCCTGAGTCAGTAATTTGAATAGCAAATAAAGCATGAGTCCTTCTAAGGTAAACCAGGTTTGCGTCAATAGAAATTCTAGCTCTTATTCTACTTGCATAATGACTCAAGAGTTTTCAGATTAGATTGGATCTTTTTTTTAGGTTGTATATTTTGTCACAAATTTCTAGAATTCAAGTCCTTCTACATGCCCACAGTCACATTGCTGGAAGATGATTATTTACCCAGTCTCAAGTCTTTTGCAGCATCTGTACAGATGTATAGATGTCTTTTTCTACATTTTTTCTGTTGTCACCATTTGTCTACTGTCTTTCATAAGGGAAGCCACAACAAGTATTAAACATTTTCTGCATGGAAATATTTTGGTCCTTCTTCCCCTTTTTTTGGACAATCCCTAATTTAAAGCTCCAATATAAAATGGTAGACAGAGGCTTATTTTTATAGCGAAGCTTTTTCTAAAGTTGCATCCGCTGCTCAGCTCCAGCTTCCTGTAGTTTTGGGGAAAAGAGAGCGAACCTCTTGCATACCTGAGGGATAGAATAAAATGACTAGGAAAAATTGAGTTGGACATTTAGTCTCCTGTTCATCTTTCACATAAAGCCTTCTCTTTCTCTTTATTTTTCCATCGTAGATCAAGTTTGAGTGGGAAAAGCTTCCTTATAATTGAAGGTTATAAAACACTATACAGAGGGCCCGTGGCATTGGTGTGTAAAATAAAAGCCCCAAACAACTGTCAAATGTTTACCCAAATAGCAACCGCATTCAGCTTTCTTTCCCTGTGATTTGCTCGCTCACAAACACACCACACAATGAAATGATGCAAGATTTAAAATTTTTCAATAAATTTGTTTCAAACAGGGCTACTATAAATCCAATTTTTCTAAAACAAATTACGACCCATTAGGATAGTT
This sequence comes from Cyprinodon variegatus, assembly GCF_000732505.1. Classification (NCBI taxonomy): domain Eukaryota; kingdom Metazoa; phylum Chordata; class Actinopteri; order Cyprinodontiformes; family Cyprinodontidae; genus Cyprinodon; species Cyprinodon variegatus. The sequence goes on along the minus strand of NW_015150629.1, from coordinate 927,184 downwards.
TAGGTAATTTGTCATTTGAAAAGACCTGGTTCTGTTAAAGAGCGTTTCGGTCATGCAAAGTTATTATTTGACCGCAGAGATCTTACTGAGTCGTGGTGGATTGTCTGCTATGCCTTGTCATTTGCTTGCCTGTGTGTGGCTTTCTCCTCGCACGGTTGTGTGTGTCCCACATTCTCTGTGACGCACTGCTGCCTGGACACACTCCAGCCCTCACCGACCTATTTTTGTGCATGTCTCTGCACGCCTGTGTGTGTGTGTGTGTGTTTCCTGTGGTCTCACTTTCTTTTAATTGTGCTTCATCTTATTAAGGAACTAATCACTCCCGAAAATGTACATGTATTAAACCAGCTTTGCCGTTTTTGCTAAATCATTTTCATTATTTACATTTATGGTTGATCTTTTTTTTTTTTTTTTTTTTTTT
>NW_015150629.1:906202-926753 GCF_000732505.1 Cyprinodon variegatus | reverse complement strand
ATAACTGTCCACTGTAGTGACCACTATGCATGAAAGGGTTAAACCACCTTTAAATGCGATATTGGGAACAGACAGTAAGCGAACCAGTGCTTTATATTTTATTGTGTGCATCTGTGTCTGGAAAGTCCATTAAGATGTGCACAGTCAGGGGTAAGGGTGAACTGACCTTGGCCTCTCAGTCACTTAACCCTCCTCAGAGAAAGGGAACCTACTGACCCCTGACTCGCACCAAGCTTACCCACCCTCCTGGTATCACTGGAACACTGTTTGTGATTTGCATGATTTTGCAAATGTGGATGGCAATGGGTTCTTATTTGTGAGTTGCAGATTTAAACACTAAGGGTAGTTCCAATTCCTCTGAAATTAATATTGAATTTTGCAAACCAATCTGCCAACGATCAAACTCTGCCTTTTCCCCCTCCATCGGCTTGGATCTGCTGTTGGATCTGCAGGTTGGATACAGAATTATTATTAATATTGTTTAACTGATTCATTTATTCTATAAAAATTTTACTTCTCTCCATGAACTTACTATGGCTCAATGATTTTGCCAAAAATCTAAATTGCATTATTTTTAACCAGATCGCGGTTGCGATTTTATTTCGATTTTCTTTTGCACCAACCCCAAGCTTGTTGATGTTTCAGTTTTTGAAAGTTTGCTTGCCAGGAGTCCAGGACTCCAGGGCATCGTGGTGCCAGTGTACAGCAGCCTCGCTTCTGTCAGTGAGCCCTAGGGCAGCTGTGGCTACAATGTAGCTTGCCACCATCAGTGTGTAAATGACTGAATGTCGTGTAAAGTGCTTTGGTCAAGTCTCCTGACTTGAAAAAGCAATATATAAGTACAGGTCTTTAACCATATTGCATGAAAAGCACTACTGCATGAAAAAGTATTTACTTCTACCTGCATGCATGGATCTGCATGCTAGCTGCAACTCTCTACCTTTGATGACAAACCCACTTCAACCTAAAGGGCTGGAGGGAGACATTTTTGGTTGTACTCTTGTTAAATATAGTGCCAATAATAATGAGTGCCTTCGTGATTTGAAAACTGTATTTTGTTAAATTTCAATTATATTGCAATTGCAGTTAATTGCCCAGCCCTACTACTAACATCTTGTATTCACCTTGAAATTATCCGATGACAATTGGACAGGTGCATTTCATAAATTGGAACATTATCCAAAAATTGTTTGAGTCATTGATTCCAAAACATGAATATGAATATTTGAATATATATTCATATTCATCAATGTCTGTTAATATAGATGGCTCACAGAACATTTGAATTTAATGTAAAACCGGTTTGAAGTGTAAATTTAATGCCATGGAATTGCATTTGAAAGGCTTTCACAATCACAGGGAAGATTGCTGACATGACATTTATGCAGCAGAGTCACTGCCCCCGAAAGACGTTAGGCTTTTAAAAAGCTGGTAGTTTACCTGGCACTGCATCCTAGTACATATATTTCCAAATCTGTTTTTCAAGTCTTTGCAGTTTATCCATCCAAAGTTTAATTAAAAGATATTGCTTCTGTTTGCTGTTATTTCAACTACTGACTCTGAGGCATGAGGATGTATTTTACATGAGCCAATGACGTGTCTCTATGCCCAGTGGCATCATGTCCTCCCCTGTACTATTTAATGTGGCTTCGCCTGGTTTTAAAGTCTCCATATGGCATGACTTAAATCTCAAGACTAAGTGATCTCACACTGAGCGAGGAGCTTGCTAGTATGCATGTGGTTTGTGTGTGTGTAGGTGTGTGTGTGTGTGTGTGTATATATAGAACAGGAGAGGTGAAAGATCAGGCCACTGTGAGTAAGACCAAGGTTGTGTTGGGGGGAGTTTAAAAGAGGTAAAAAGACATAGAAAATCCCTCAAATTAAGTGGAATTTGAATGCATGTGAAGCCATGACAACTCTGCACATGTTTTAAATTACAGCCTGTAGTGACATTTCTCCACCATCAGCCAGATATTAATTCTTAATGCGGTTTACGTATGTGCTGTGAACTGTGATTTGAATGCATTAGTTTTTTTGAATCTCAGCCTTTGACAAAAGTGTGACTTATCTTTAGCCAAGCAAACACAGCAGCAACTACAGCAACTAGAACCGGGCTCTTAGATAAAAGTATGATTTCACCCAATAGTCAAACTTGGACTGACCCCTTGAGGTGATTTTATCTACTGCAGCTATGTGGTTTTAGCAGCTTTTTTCTTCCTGCTGCCATCTGTTGTTTTTTTTTGTTTTTTTTTGTCCCTTGAAGTTACCCAGAAAGATGTGGTATTAGTCTTCAGATGACTTTAAAGTGATTATTCTCCCTGTTCTGCTGTGCTGTCAGGGTGGATCTGAATGAAGATGGATTCTGCCAGCCCTACAGAGGCATAGCCTGTGCTCGCTTCATCGGAAACCGCAGCATCTACGTCGATTCCCTGCAGATGCAGGGGGAGATTGAGACTCAGATCACAGGTGGGGAAAACACACTTGTGCTGTAGTTTATTTGTTATCTTGTATTATTAATACGTTAACCTTTTTCTTCATTTTTATATCTCATCAAATAGTATTTCCAGTTTGAATGGAAGTAAACACAGCACTTAATTTTATCTACAGTAAAAGATTCAAACCACATCTTTGATCAAGCAGATTTTATAGCTGGGAACATGAAGGAGTCATTTTTAAGATAGTGATGCACCAATGAAATGGACAGAAATAAAAAAGAAAAAAAATAGTTTGCAGGTCAAATGTTGTAAAATATTTTAGGGGGTTTTCTCCATTGGCGGCTGGTGGAGCTATAAATTCAAAATAGACATATACCAAAAACCAATCAAACCTATACTAAGTTATCACACCAGTATATTCATATAAATTCCAACAACAAAAAACATTATAGAAACAAAACATAATTTCACGAACAGGTTTACTTTTTACACGAGTTTTTCCCTTTCTGAGGCTCATTGAAGGCAGAGCTGTGTTTTGCATGGTCCAATATTGTGTCACAAACCTAAAAAAAAGATTTTTCCAGTTTAATAATGGAGAAGCTATTAGTGAGCTTTATATTTTTTAATATATAAAAACTATTTATTTTATGAGAATGTGTTTGTTTAAGAGCTACTATGCAAATAAATAAACACCTAGAAAAAGTACACTATATTATATTATTTTCGATACGATCCCAAATTGTTCATACTTCTTTGCCTTTTCTAAAAGGTTCTTTAAGCGCCTTATTTGGCTCTTTTTGGCATCAATGTAATTATTATTATTGCCACATTCCCAGACAGGACACTGAGGGGAAAAAAAGTGCTTTAAATCAGTCCTACCTGTCTTTATCCATGCTGGGTCAGATCCAGACCTTTAAGAAATAAGGCAGGAAAAGCAGAATAAAGCTTTAGCCTCGGACATGCAGTTCGCCATTATGGTTAGTTAGCGAGTAGATACACTTCCTGTCAGCTCTAGGCACACCAGAGCTGCGCCCCAAGCTCTCCTATACCTTTGTATTGCAGAGGAGCTAATGCGCATGTACAACTTATAACGAATGGGCAAAGATTTTTGCGCCCAAGGTGGAAATACGTTACCAATCTGACGAAAAATGGAATGACTCTTTTCTAGTCATTAAAGATTAAATATTTATCTTACACATCTAAAAAATATATATTATATATTTCAAAAAATTTAAATCTTAATTTAAAATTCTATTAAAAAAGAAAGAAATAACCTTACTTATTAAATCTACCAAAAACCTAAGCGTTCTCCATTTTTTGGTCAATAAATTATATCTCCCTTATTTTTTTTCAATAAATATAAAAAGGTTTGGAATATGATAATAAATGTTGAAACATAATAATTTCGAAATCTTGCAAATGTTTAGCTGCATTAAAAAACATTTCTGTCAAACACCTTGAAATATGGTTTTCCTCTTTTATATATTACACTCCTTGAGGGGAAAAAAATGAAATCCCAAATTATTCTCAGCTGAAATTAGCAAGTTAGACATAAAAAAAAAATGCACATAACCTCTGGTCATGTACGTATAAAGTTTATTTCGTGATCTATTTCATTGCAGTGTAAATATGGCCTGAACCATGTAATTGGCCACGTTAATTACCGTAACTAAAAAGATTTACCATCACAGTAACTTTTTGCTGGAACCTCAGCCACCATGACACTAAATCATGTCTCTTTCTAACATAAAAATAAATTTGTTTTTGAATATTAGTATTTTCTTGCATCACACTAACGGGACATCTTATGTATTTAAATCACACTCTCACATGTGATCCAGCAGTTTTGTTTTTGTTGGAATCCAACGTTTAGCCTGCAATGTTGACATTAGTATTGGAAAATGTCAGCGTTGTTTTTGGTTCTTAAGGGCCTTCACGGTGACTCTTAGTAACTTTGGCCATAATCATAACAAATTGAGCAATGGGGGCTTTTTTTTGTTTGTTTTTTTTATTCAAGGTTATTGAGGTATTTGGGATATTTTTGACTGCTTTAAAAAGTACTTAAATGAGCCCCACCCCCTCCACCAGCAGTAATACCAGTGACTTAAAGATTTATTTAATATTTCAATCTATGCATTATTACTTTTCAACAAGTGTAGATGCCCATAAAATGATCAGTACAAATAGTTAAGAAAAAAAATATAGAAAGCAATTGTCCTTGTATAATACATTTATTTTGATTGATTTTGTTAATGCACATCATATCTCCTATACTCCTCAAACTTGTAAGTTTCTATTTAAAATAGAGAGCAAGCGGCTTTCTGCATATCAGTGGCACTCTTCTGTAAATTTCAATCTTTGATGTCATGTCTGGGAAGGCAGGCAGGACATCAAAGTTCAGAGAGAGTTCAGCTTTGTCTCCTCTCTTTATGGAGCACACATGGCCCACAGTGTCATACTCTTAGAAATGTCTGCCTTTCCGCTTCTGTTCCTTTGTTTTGCTTATTTGTTATTGATGACTTCCATGCAGCTGTCGGTTTCACCCCCTGGTTCATGGCCCAAACATCGCCTGAACCCTGACAGCAATCCGAAACATCAAGGACCTCTAATACTTCAGATTTATGCAGCCATTGTATCATAATAATCTGACAGCTGTATATCATGTATGTTTAAATTCTGGCATCGATACCGAGCATCTTGGAATAAATGTCACCTTTATTTGTCTTTATGGTCACTTTAATCAGGCCAATATGTGCTGTAGTCTTGATGTTATTCCTACGTGGGACAGAGCCATTGCTGTGGTCATGACAACCACAGAGAAAGCAAATGCTTTTTATAACTCTACAGCTATGAGTTATAAGTAAAAAAAAAATCTTCTTTGTATTCCATTTTTTCTGCCTTGTTGATGGCAAAAGAAAATAAATAAAGATCAGAGTTGCTTATATGGGAACTGGACAGAGAACTGAACTAGACTGGTAACATTGACCGAGTCTCACTTAACGCTTCAAAATAGTTGTATAATCTTTCTTCATTCTAAAATTAATTTGAATGTCTTAATTTGTTCCTTCTACCAATAATCACAACCTTTTCCTGTTTTTTTTTTTTTGTTTTTTTCAGCTGCCTTCACCATGATCGGAACTTCCAATCACTTGTCCGATCGTTGCTCCCAGTTCGCCATCCCTTCCCTTTGCCACTTTGCCTTTCCAACATGCGACCGTACCTCAGGCATTGACAGGCCTAGGGACCTTTGTAAGGACGAATGTGAGATACTGGAGAACGATCTGTGCAAGACTGAGTACATCATTGCCCGTTCCAACCCCATCATACTGAAGAGCCTTAAACTGCCCAACTGTGAGGAGCTGGCTGCCTCTGACAGCCCGAAGGCTGCCAACTGTTTACGGATTGGGATCCCCATGGCTGAGCCCATCGATAAAAGTAAGACTGCTCTACTGGTTTGGTGCGGCATACATTACTTCATTGTCCACCAAACATAACAGCCCATCTCTAACATACATTCTTATGATCCCATTTGTGCTCTGGCTGATATTGAGTCATGATGGCTATGTCCGCTTTCATCTCTAAAATTAAGAAATGCATCAAAAGCAATTAAGGAAAAGAGCAAAGCACTCTAGAAATCCAAGCTCACACATTAGTGAAAAACACAGTGCATACCAAGGATGAAACTAGCAGGGAAAATGTCTCCAGTTTCAATTGGAGCTGGAGAGAGCCACCTGTGGAGAGACCCTAGAGGACGCTGTGTACAACTCAGGGAACTCTGTCATAAGTCAAAATCTGCTTCAGATAGGCGTGTAAATTACAGCTTTTATCTGAAGCTTCAGTTCTGACCAGCATTGTTAATCTGAAGCGCAGAGTTGTGTCACCAAAATGGTTTACATTAGCAGGCCATGCAGTGGTTATTTAAACCTCACGTAGCGCAAAAATGATCAGTCTTTGTTTTACCTCTAAGGATTTATCTACAGAAAAGATTTATTTTGTTTATTTATTTCAACATTTGTTGTTGTTTTCTGTCAGGGGATGCTTTTTTTTTTATAAAAGTAAAAATGTTCTTTATATTCATGAAAAACTTCGTACTTAGAACCTGCAGCCATCCTGGGGGTCTGGCTGTTGCCTCCCTGCACAGCTCCTGTGTGGAATGTGTTTTATCCTCCTCCCTGAGCTTTGTGTCATTCCTTCTCTTACATTTGTATCTAAATGTTTGACAATCTTTGGGACAAATATTATTTCAACAGATGAACTTTTTTGTGAGCGATGACAAATTGGATCTCCCTACTTATGAAGCTCACCCTCTTTGTAGTTTCTCAAATGAGATTACACCTATCCATTTAAATTATTACAATAAAGCCCATGTTTATTTCAAGAAATTTATATTTTTTCTGTTTATGACCAAAAAGAATGTCTTCCATTGTGTATAAATGCTATGTTAATACCTGTATGCATATGTTAAAGGACTGTTTTTGCTCTTTTAGTGTTCTTTTTTAAGTCATGTAAGAGTTTTTACTCAGAAATTAAGTGTCTACATTAATCTAAAATTAATTAATTAATGGATGGCATTCTTGCAATTATGAGAAAGTGGGAGAGAACGGATTTGACTAAGTAAGTTGTTAGGAGATTCTTTCCAGAGGTAGCGTGCCCTGAAGCTGCTAAAGGTTCTGAAAACATGCTTTGGTCGCAAAACTTCTGCTGGACAGGTAACCATTTAATTACGTTTAATTCTGTAGTAAGTACTGTATTCAAAAACAACTTGTTCTTATGGAGATTTCCTGCTGACTAGGTGCAGTCTGGCACTTTACTGCCTCTATAGGTGAAAAACAATATTCTGAGCAGAGGTGTTTCCAGCGTAGTGAACTTTTGCGAAGGAGGGGGCACTGACGCATGCACACCATTCTGAATTACATCTGTTGGACATATCTTCCACCAGAGAATCCTCTTTCCTGCCTTTAAACCACTTTTCTACTTTCAGACTAAAGCAATTACAGATTTTCTTTTATTGTTGCATTTTGATCAAATATGTTTAGCTCTAAATTTGAGTATTTACTTATGTCTGTTCACTGTTCAATTATTGGGCGTAAGCAATGAACACCTCACCTTTATTTTTCTCAGGTCACAAGTGTTACAACAACACTGGAGCAGATTACAGAGGCACCGTGAGTGTGACCAAATCGGGGCGCCAGTGTCAGCCGTGGAACTCCCAGTATCCCCACAGCCACACCTACCTGGCAGTCCGTTACACCGAGCTGAATGGGGGGCACTCTTACTGCCGCAACCCTGGGAACAAACACGAGGCCCCCTGGTGCTTCACGCTGGATGAAGGTGTTCGCATGGAGCTCTGCGACATTCCAGTCTGTGGTGAGGCACTTCGGTTTAAACCTTCAAGTTAGAATTTGATGCTGTTTCCTCTCAATAACTTCTTAAAAAGTTCTTTGTCATGTTTTGTTTTTGATAACCCTGAGATTGGAAAGAGAGTAAAGAGCTTCTTTTTTTTCTTTTCATGCATTCTTAAATAATCTGATCATCTTCTAGCTGACTTCCTTCACCCTTTCTTGGCTTTATTTAAACAGCATTTCCTGAACTAGAACTCTGGAAGGGTTTGTTAATTAGATAAATAAGCTCTGTTGGACAGAGAGAGGTGGAAGTAAAGGATCACGTTACAGAAGCACAAGCTGCAGGAACATTTTTAAAAACCCAAAACGCAAATGCATATCACTAAAGCACAAAGCCTACCCCCCAACCTTTTTTTTTTTAAGCATTTTATTATCTTTAAATTGTCACAAGTACAGACCAATGTAATTAACTCTCTGCATTTAACTCATCCCCTTGGGAAGCAGTGAGCTGATCTTAACATTTTATCTCTCAGCGTTTTCAGCAAAACTGAATGTTCAGGTTTTGAAAAAAAAAAAAGAAAAAACTTTCCCACTTTCTTAATTACCGGTACTTCAAATCCAGGATGAACTGGACTTGTGGACTCTAAACTAAGTCTGATTTGAACACCCAATATTGTGCTATTTCTATTTCTTTTTAAGAAGGAAATGAAGGTACCAACATTGGAAAAGAGAAAAATCTGAAGGAATAAGTGTTTTTATTTAAGGAGAATTTAGTCCTCATTTAGTAAATCCAACTGTTAGATAGCAACTTAGAGCAAAGTGGGGGAAAAAAGCCATGAAATGTCACTATCCCACACTCCGATAGTCAGAAGCCAATATCAGGACAGTGTTGTTTTTGTGATTTGTGGAACCTACTAATGGGGAAATGATTTAATAACATTAAGGTGAACATTTTGTCCTCAAATATCAAGCTTGTTTTAGTTGGAGAAGGACAGTCACTTCCTGTGATAGGCATAGGGACCTGTAAAAGGTTTGTACATTCTCCCACCCAGTGAATGCTGGAGGTAAGCACCTACCTACCCACATGCTCTGTGACTTTATACGGATATGAAGATTTATATAAATGTTTGACTTTTTTTTAACTGGTCTTTTAATCATTTCACACAGCTTAATTAATGATATTAGATGTAGTTATTATTCAAAGCATTAGCAAACATCTAGACTTGAATGACTGCGTTGGAAGAACAACTAAAGAGGAAGGCGTACACCTGAACACAAAAAAGTACAAGGCCAGAGTTACCTTTAAAAAGGGAAATAAATCAAGAGGCTACACAGAGTTAACGGCAGCAACAGCCCCATCAATCGTTTTATTCAAGAAAAAAATGAATCGGGTTTACTTTCTGTTTGAGAGAAAAACTAATCATTGCAAAGTTCATGCCTGCAATAGAGCGTCCAGAGACACTGGATCTATGAAACAGTGGAGGCAGTGGTGCTTTTTACTTTTTAACATTGATGTTACACTATTAACACCATATTTATTTCTCTGTTTCAGACCATAAAGATAAGTCCAGTGGCAGCATGGAGATCCTTTACATCCTAGTTCCCAGTGTGGCCATCCCATTGGCCATCGTCTTGCTTTTCTTGTTCATCTGCGTTTGCCGTAACAACCAGAAGTCCTCCAGGCCTCCAGCTGCTCGTCCACCCAAACCAGTCCGAGGTCAAAATGTGGAGATGTCTATGCTGACAACTCCCTACAAACCAAAGGTAGTACATGCACCAACACGAAACATAGCGACAAAGTGAATGTGTCTCTGTCTCTGCTTTACTTTATTCATTTGCAGTTAAAAGAAAATGATCCCATAAAGTTAGAATTCAGCTTAAATAACTGATTTTTGAATTAGGACTGGCTGCTGTTTAGGGGTGGTGTTATTCACCTTTTTTTGTCTAATATACCTTTATTTGTGCTTAAAACAGCTTTCAGTGCTTTCGGAAAACACTTGCACCTCTCAAATCCTCAGATGGAACTATTGCTACTTCATCTCTTAGTCGCATCATTATGACTTTACGCAGTAGGACAAAGACCCTTGTCTGACAGAGTAACATAGTTTAATTTAATTGAGTTCTTTAACTTGCACTGCATGTTTGGGCCCCCTTGAACCTTCTCGCAAAGAAAGCCCCTCTACTCTCTTTGTCTGAAAGAGCAGACTAGAGGAGTCAAAACAGCGGTGCAGCACCCTGCCTGTTGGCTGTGACACCTCGCAGCATGCCGAGGTTACAAGGTTCGTTGTGTGGAAATGACCTGCATGAGGCAAACCTTCAGATCTCTATCATCAGATCTCAGCAGGTCCAGGAATGTTCAGCTGCAGCTTTTTCCCTCTGTTTATTTTTCTCCCACTATCTGTTTTTCCACAGCTCTCCTTCACACTTCTGCTTTCACTTATCCCATCCTCTTCTTATGTCCTTTCCCTCCATCCCCTTTACGGGACATCTTATTCTGTCTTTACTCCCCTGACTTTGTAGTGCAGATGACCAGGCAGAGTATAATTCACATCAGGGTCTGAATCATGCTTCCTTTAAGGTTGCACATTCAGCCATTCCATGTCTGTTTCTTATTTTCTAGATTTTCTTTACCAGTCAAAGTGGAGAGTATTTGATTATCTGCATTAATATTACATTACAACTAAAAGGGTTCGGATTTTTAGCCAGAACACATGTTTCTCTGATTTAAAAACTGAAGCTCTTCTATGTATGTTTGGATACAAGCACGTTAGTGATTAATGTAATGTAAATGTAAATTCCTTTATTGTCCCACAATGGGGAAATTCACTCTCTGCATTTAAGCCATCCCCTTGCAGAGCAGTGTAGGGTTAAGGGTTTTACTCAAAGACGCAGAGTGGAGGCTGTGAGGATTGAACCAGGTACTTGCAACCACTAGGCCAACACTGATCAATGATGTACTCTAAGGTTGATTTATTTTAATGGTCAAATAACGATTAATTGATTGTGAAAATTTCTCTTTTCATAACAAGCTTTTTTTTTCTCCTTTTTTTAGTACATCATTGTACTAAACAGTTAATTGTTGTACCAACTGTATTAAATACTTATATTATTATATTATTATATTACTTATATATATTTTCCTACACATTATTTGACTCATTCAAAGACATAACAAACCGGAACCTATTAGGCCATTGCATAAAAAAGATGAATAAGAAATTTAAAAAAATATTATTTTAAATCTACAGAGATGGAAATTTATCATTAATAAACAGGGTATGTCACTCTAACATGCTATAGAACTATTTTCCACTTCGTTTCAATGAAGTGGAAGCTAACTTTAATAAAGTTCTTTGTGTAGTAGAAAACAGCATTACAGCATTTTCAGAGCCTCTTTATACCATCTAACAATGACAGTAATTTCTTTCCAGGATTTTTCCACAATCTGTGATAGTGGATGTATTAATATGCTAAATCAAAGGATGTCTCCAGATGTTTACATTTGTGAACCCTTACCAGTAAGAGCTGCTACTTTCCAAAAGAACATTTGCTATTTTTAAACTCTTATGACCCACGGCCATTTTCAAAGAGCATACGCAGAAAAAGATAGCTAACTAGGGATGAGCAGGTCGCCTTATGTAAACATATCACCAGAATGACTAACAATTAGGAGGACCATTTATTTTGATGATCCACCCAGAAAAAGAAAATCCTCCCCTATACCTTTAAGACAGCATATATATATATATATATATATATATATATATATATATATATTTATTGAAAATAGATTATTTTACATCTCATGCAATCAGACTTAGTTGTTGCTATTTTGCAAAGGATGGATAAAAGTCTGTAGAGACAGACCTCCAAATGACCCCCAGATGGAAAGGCTGCAGGTTTACAGGTTTAAATCCCACAGATGATGACTCTGGGGTCCTAGGAAAGACCCTCAGCTCCCTAGGGAGAACTGTTGAATTAAGGTCATTTCTTTATTTGGGGATGTATAATGTTGCTTTGAGAAATAATAAATAGGTCCAAATTTTCAGATTTTTATTTAAAAAAAAAAAAAAAAAAACATGGATAACTTTTTCCTTCTAAAACATCATTTAAAACTCCACAATGTTTTAGCATTTGGATGCTACCCAGCAGGCTTTTTTTAGGGTCATAGAAGGGCCAAACCCTGAAACGATTTCTTCACACACACAAACCTGTGGTGGTGTAGTTTGGATCTGAGGCTTTGGGTGTGGGAGTAAAGGGGTGAAACAAACCCATAACCCAAAACATCTGCTTTTCTCCTAATATAATACACTCACACCCCCCTCAGAGCTCCCGCTGACCTGTGTGTGCGTGTGCCTGAGCATATGTGTGTGTCGTGCTCGCAGAGGAATTTCATTATTCAACTCGGAGTTCCTGGAATCTTAAAATCTCTGCCAGCCTTCGCTCACTTTTCATCTCCTCCCAACTCCAACCTCACACACCCCTAATGGACTCCTTCTCATACACACATAAACAATTTACTAACACTCCAATCTATTAATGTTTTCTATAGAAATAGAAATAAAGCTGGTCTTCTGGAGTTTTTAACTCTAGAGGACCAGTGTAGTTATGCTCATCTTATTTTTTATTGATACAAATGTGGCATAACGACATTATTAACTGACCTTTCATGATCAGTCTGCTTGTTATGGCAATGACTCTACTAGTCTAGCTGGATTATTAAAAAAAAATTCAGAAGGACACACCAACTAATTAAACCCATTATTAAAGGAAAATTGGGGTTTCTCGCTGTTCGTCTCCAAGAACTCATATTTAAATGCTTTAGGATTTCTGTTCCCCACTTGCATGCATGTAAAAAGAAATAAAAAATTAAGGAATTGTTTTTTCAGTTAATACGTGGCACTCCAAGCCCTCCTTCCCAATTAGCCTAACAGCTTTTTTTCTGTTATTTCTGCTGCAGAATCTTGGGTTTACTGACTTGGGAGTTAATTTTCCCCCAAATGCTTAGAGAGAGAGCTGAGAGCCAAATCCCATTTTTTAGGCATACGATATGTTGCCTGATTTCCCCTTTTCCCCAACCGCTTTCCAAAATTGTTAAGGAAATTACTAAGTGGTGATGTAATGGATTTAGTCTGTCTAGAACAATTAATAATCTTCTGGGATATTTTTTCACCCCACATCATTTTACACCTTCAGCCTGTTTTCATTTGTATCAGCCAGTTTTTTAGTAGATAATTGATACAGAAATACCCCATATTGGGATTTCTACAGAAAATAATGTTGATAAAAGAGTAATGGCCGTTCGGGCAAAATAATACCACAGCTTTCCTGTAACCTCTTTGCAAACCACTGATATTAGGTTTTGTGTTCACAGGGTAAAGCCAAAGAGCTCCCCATGTCGGCGGTGCGTTTCATGGAGGAGCTTGGAGAATGCACGCTGGGGAAGATCTACAAGGGTCATCTCTATCTGCCAGGCATGGACCAGGCGCAGCTTGTGGCCATTAAGACTCTGAAAGATATTTCCACCAATCAGCAATGGACAGACTTTCAACAGGTACTGAATGAATAACTGTTCCCAAAGTATATATATTTTTTATTTTGTTTACATTTTACCCTTAGAAAATTTTGTTAACATTACAAGTTATGCATTTACAAATTTCCATGAAATTTGATTTAGGCTTATAGTCTACTATAGTTTTATTAGTTTTCATATCAAAAATATAGAAATATTTTGAAATTGCATAAGGAGATGTGTGAGAGATTGTTGAGATTTAAAATTACTTTGTTACAAGCCAAGCTTGAAGATATATTAATTCCTGCTCCTATTTTGAACAGTATTGTTACTCTGGGGTCATCTGTGTCACCAAAAGTCAAATGTTTCTTTACTCTAATTGTTTATTGTTGTTTCACCACTTTCAAAGTGATTATCTGTGTCACCAATCACACCCTTCTAAACTTATATTTCATGGGAAAAAAATGTTGTTTTTCTCCTAAAAGTAACTTTAAGCTAAATGGAAAAAAAAATGCATGCTGGATGGGAGGGAAGACAAATATTGTAATACTTCATTATATTGGTATTGTTTTAAAATTCAGCAGAGCAAATCTAAATGTATTGAATACTAATAGACAAACATCCATTTCATTCTTACTTTTATATAACTCTTAAAAATCCAACTGCTAGTTGGCAGCGCACTGTAGCTGCCGTGCTCCCTATACAGCAGAGTAACAAAAAGACCAGGGCTATATTCAGCATTCAGCAAATCATCCCCTTTCTTAAATAACCATCCCCCATACCATCCCCTGTGACATTTTATCATCAAATGTGTAAAATGTCTACTATGTATTAACCATAATGGCAATAATATTGCCCTTTGCACATTTGGTGGGCTGTGGGCTTATGAGTAGCTTGAGCAAAATAAATAAAATCAAAGAAGTGGCCTACCATGACCATGAAACTGATCCCAGTGGGAAATTAGTCCTCTGCATTTGTCCCTAACTATGTAGGGGCAGTGATAGCCATGCATATGCAGGAACTGACTGCAGTTCTGCTGTAAAGTGCCTTGGTCAAAGGTCAATGACCGGCATACCTGACATGTAACAACCATGCCATGCATATTGCTTTAGGTTAATAGACTATATAATATGTATGCTACAAAAACAAAAAAATCCACCATTACCATCTTTTTTTTTTTTTTACAGCTAGACTATTGGCTATATTATTATAAAAATTGCCATCTATCATCTTTGTTAATGTATTGGGATATTGGGATAAATCATATCATAGCACATGTATTATGGTACGTTTAGCCCAATTATTGCCAATTCACACCCCTAGAGCATAGTAATACGTAATTTTCCAGAGGCTAATGTCTCAGTGGTAAATGCTGTTCTTCTATGAGACTTGAGCCTCCTCACGTTATCACTAGATTAGTTAAATGTTTTTGCCCACTATATATGTCATACTGTTCAGAAACACTGAAGGAAAGAAGTATTCACTTGCAAATGTTGTTAAAGGGGAGTGGTCTTATAATATATTAGTTAAATATTAGTGCAATAAAGGGATTTTCTATTCTATTTGTTTAATTAATTTGTTTAATATTGGTTGGTCTTCAAGCACACTGAGCTGTCAATAAAGCGCAAGGTCCTGCAAGACTGTGGGGGTCTATTAAGTAGCCTCAGTTGGCACGTCTGGCTGCAGTCAGACGGTGCTATTGCGCCTGGTGCAGGAATTCTTCTTAGATGCAAAAAGGACTAATGAGAAACTATCAGGACAAATACTTGGTGTAGATTACCATATGTAATCATGATCAAATGTTTTTGGTGTTTTTGTATAGGCATATAACATGACTACACTCTTTCAATCTAACAGGCTGAAGGTACTTCTGCACGGATGTTGCTCTTTTAATCGATGGGTTTCCTGTCACACATTGTGACAGAAAAAAAAAGTGATCATGTGTGTTCATTAAAACAGTTGTGATATTTATTGATATTTATTGATTTCCAGGAAGCTGCTGTGCTGACTGAGCTCCAGCACCCGAACGTGGTCTGCCTCCTTGGTGTGGTTACGCAGGAGCAACCTGCCTGCATGCTATTCGAGTTTCTGCCACAAGGAGATCTTCACGAGTTCCTGATTATGCGGTCGCCGCACTCTGACGTTGGCTGCAGCAGTGACGAGGACGGCACTGTAAAATCCAGTCTTGATCATGGAGACTTTCTGCATATGGCCATACAGGTAACTTCAACCAACATGGTACATGATGTTGTTAAATGCTTTGAATCATCTTTTAATGCAATAGAAATTATAAAAAGATACAAATAAAGACATGCTAAAACTAGTGTTTGATTGTCATTGCTTTGTAATTTGTCTGTTTTGTTATTTCTGACTTGGATGACCCAATATTTGTTTTATCAATTAGGTTGCTGCAGGGATGGAATATCTAGCCAGTCACTTCTACATCCATAAAGACCTGGCAGCAAGGAACATTTTAGTAGGCGAACAGCTGCACGTGAAGATTTCTGACCTGGGTCTCTCCAGAGAAATCTACTCCTCTGACTACTACTGCATCCAGCCTAAGACTCTGCTGCCCATCCGCTGGATGCCCCCTGAATCCATCGCCTATGGGAAGTTCACCACAGACTCAGACATCTGGTCATTTGGGGTGGTTCTGTGGGAGCTCTTCAGCTACGGCCTGCAGCCTTACTATGGCTTCTCCAACCAGGAAGTGATGGAGATGGTGAGAAAGAGGCAGTTGCTGCCCTGCCCGGAGGACTGCCCACCAAGGTGTGTCACTGCATGGTTTCTGATCAGGAGATGTAGCCTTAGGCCTCCTACATTGTCTGCAATAGTCTAGAATGGTACTCTGTAGGTCTGGTACAGTATATCTCGAGCATGCTTGTCAGGAAAATGGTTCCATCTTTGTGAGATTTGACCGTTGAGCTTCAATGAAAAGAAGTTTTCTAGCCCTTAACAGGCTCCCTGGTGAACTTTAAGGCGGACTTTGGGCCATTTTAATACTATAAAGTTTTTTGGTAAATGGCATCAACTTCATGTTCTTGCAGACAAAAGACAATCCCAAAGCCTGACACCACTTCTGCTATGTTTTACTGTGGTGATGTCATGCTTAGAGGATTATGGAGTATGGGTCTGTAGCTTATATGCTCATAAAAGTTGATATTTTTTTTGTAATTTGTGCGTAAAAAATGCATTTTTTGTCAGTGAATAACTTCCTACGTCTACCATCTTTCAGGTTTTATGGCTTGATGACAGAATGCTGGCAGGAGGGACCAGCTCGCCGACCACGCTTTAAAGACATCCACAGCCGCTTGCGAGCTTGGGAGGGGCTGTCTTCCCACGCCAGCTCCAGCACTCCCTCCGGTGGAGGAGGCAACGCCACCACTCAGACAACCTCGCTCAGTGCCAGTCCCGTCAGCAACCTCAGCAACCCTCGCTTTGCCACCGCCACCGCTGGATACCTCTACCCTGCCCAGGCCATCCCTGCACCTGGGCAGATGGCGACTATTCCTGCCTGGACTCCAATGGCTGTCCCACAAACCCATCAGCGCTTCATCCCTGTCAATGGATACCCCATCCCACCAGGATATGCAGCCTTCCCAGCTCACTTTGCCCCTCCAGCTCCACCTACTAGAGTCATCCAGCACCACCTGCCGCCTCCTAAAAGCCGCTCACCCAGCAGTGCCAGCGGCTCCACCAGCACGGGCCACGTCAGCGGGGTGCCTTCCACCACGGGCTCCAACCACGAGGCCAACACGCCACTCCTCTCTCACTGCGTCACGCCGGGGAACGGCGGGGGTCAGGTTTACGGACAAGTCTCCCAAAAAGGGGTGACGCAAATTGACCACGTTTCGCAAACTTCAGCTCTGCTCACTCCAGACTCTGATGTGATTATGTACAATGACTCAGTCATCACCGCGGACCTGTGAACAGGCCGGGGCAATGTTCCCTCTCTCTTCCTGCTCCGGAACCTCATATGAGACGTTCTGCCTCTCAGCCAGAGAGCGAGAACCACAGCTCAACTTCGGCCTTAGTGAGACCAGACAGGCGCAGGCTTGTTCACACTGCTAAATGTGCAAAAAAAAACAAAAAAAAAACAAACAAAAAAAGCATTGCTGCAGCTACATAAGTATTGCAAAGAGATGTCTGACTGTAAAGTGTTCTTAGTGTCTTGGTTTAACAATGTTGCTATGGTAACCCTTGTAAATACAATACATTAAAGTGTTGAGTGAATGAAAAAAATACATATAAGTATATATTCAAAAGGAACTTTTTAAGCTTATGGTTGAAATAAGTAACAAGTCCACCCTGGTTCAGTTGATTTTATTGGACCCTTGCAGGCAGTGAGTTTGTGACTCTGTTAATAGACTGTTTCATATAGAGACATAAACATTCATGAAACTCGCTCACGGTGCCTTTCAGCTGCGCTCCAGAATACCCACACCGGCCTAAGCAATGAAACGTTGGCTCAAGCAGGACCATCTACTGGCTTTCTGTGGGTTTCCTGCTCCACCCTTTGGACTCCAGACTCCAACATGTTTGGTTCTGTGCCTTAGAGTGTAGCCCCCACCCGACCCCACCCTCACTGTAAAGCAACAGGAATTGAGATGGCATCTACGGGGATGCAGCTCAATTTGTTATTGTCAAGGTCAAGCATCAACATACCCTCGTCATTCACATCTTTTACCATCGAAAATGACAGCTGAATGTTTGTTTTATTTTATTTTTTCAATCAAAGTTGATGAAACTTCCTCTACAATCAAAAAACATCTCCCCTCTGCTTAAAACGGCTACGGAGTTCCCCCCCAAAACATCTTTTTTTTTTGGTCAGCATTATCAAACTAGTCCAGTTTGGAGATATAGCGAGACGTTCTCATATAGTAGTCACTAATCAAAACAGGGGCTATACTAGAATGAATTTCAACAGTGTAATATAAGTACAAATTTCCATTTAACTTTTGTAGTTAATGTTTCCACCAAACAATGACTTTTTGCTGGTCTTAGTCTGATTTAAATCTTTCTGGGGATTTGATGTAACTCTACCTACCCTGTAACAGCAGTGTACTCCCTAAATGCTTCTTTATGCATGGCTATTATCATTTGCAGAAAAGGTTGATGAAGACGGAAAATTAAAGTTTTAGAAGAAAAACTATTCCTGTTTACATTTTCCATTTCAACGTCATAAATTATTAGTATCAGTATGTTTCTTGTTTATTTTTGGATTTTTTTAAATCAACATATATGAAAAATTGCACAGTCCGTGTTATTAACAACTGTTTTAGCTAAAGCCAATCTCCTGTGGTTTTGTTTTCAGTGGGTTGGATGGTGGAAATCGGCAGTTAACTCCCCTATGAGAATGTTTTCCCTAACTGAGATTCTTCTGACCGCTTTCTATTAAAATAAGACTGACTTTAACTAATCAAAACACCTGTAACTCAGAAGAAAAAAAAACAAAAAAACAATCTAGAAAGGGTTGGTAAGGTAGTGGAAGGTTGTGCGTGCTCACAACTAACCCACACAACCCTGAAAATAATTCTTAATTAAATTCTTTAAACTTTTATACCAACGCAGCCTTTTAGAGATTTTTTTATTGACAATTTTAGTGCTTTATTTTTTTAAAGAGTTGCTTCCCAGATGTGTCTTTGTGGGGTTTGTATTTATTTTTTTTTACGTTTTGAGGAAAAGTAATCATCCAAGATATCATTGTAGGAAGTTTATTGTAAATACACAAGGCCTGTAGCAGATAACGGTACTATGGAACATTCTAGGGTCTCTGAAAACAGTTGGAAGTCATCGTATGTGCTTCATGCACCAGGTCCTGTGAATACAGTGTACTTTAGTGCATTTTGCAGGCCATGCTGGGTAACAAGCAAGTGGCCTAAGTAGCGAGGGAGGGAAAATAAATCAAATTTGTCTGTTATTTCTACATCTGTATTTATTCGTCAGTGTCATAGTGGCTTACATTCTCTCTGATACCTTTTTCCAAAATGAAGAAGTGTGTGTTTGGTAAATGCTGAACTCTGTACTCTATTTTTTTTTAATAGTAATGTCAATTAATTACTAAATATGAAGCTTTTGGCATGTTTTTTTTTTAACAGCAGTTTATCATCATCCCCCTTTTTTATTTGACAATCCTCAAAATGCAAATATTAACAAAGATACTTTGGGCTGTGTGTGTGTGTTACTTATCTCTGTTAGAAGGCTAACAATCAGTTGTGTTTGACCATTTTTTTGTGCTGCAAACACTTTTTAGCAGAAAACTAAGTTAATAGAGATAGAAAATACTTTATTTACTTCAAGAGGTATTTGATTCAATCAGTCCCCAAGTTTTGGTAAAAAAGGACAGTTAGACAAAATTTCTGCTTTATGAATTTTTATAGGAAACAAGTTAAACGTGCACAAAGGTGATTTTAAGTCATAAGTTTGGGGGGGTTTTACAGATTTTTTATTTTATTTTATGAAGTACAACTTTACTTATGATTAAGACGCCTGTCTTGTGTTTGTTTTTGCTTTGTTTTTTTTTTGTTTGTTTCTTTTTCTAAAGTAGACGGAGCTACCTATAACCGAGTTTGTTCACTTCCACCGTGAAACAGATGTGTAAGTGCAAAAACCACTTGTACACAAGACTGTGAATCTTTATAAGGTCTGTTTGAGTTATTTTGTTTTTGCAGAACCATCATAAATGTGCCTTTTTAGTCCTTTTTTTTTTAAGAACCAACACAGTTTTATTCTCACATTAGGTTTATTCTCATATTGACCAAGTTAGGCCTTTTCTTTGTAATTCGCCCGATTGTTTTTGCACAAATGTTTTTGTATTGCAAAAATCATTATTATTAAATAATGTTTGTCAAAGTTCTCTCTAGAATATTTCTTATTTCATGTACGGTGCAGTTGTCATAACAGAAGGAATCCACCAGGTGTCAGCAGATCTCCATTTTCGGGCTGTCATTTCCTTGGTACAGTGACTGTTGATGAACAGAGGGTGGCGCTGTTTAGCTGTTTATTAAAGGCTGAACTCTATGCAGCTGCAAACTATATTAGTCAAGCAAGAATTTCACCAGAACTGGGAAAAAAAAAAAGGAGGTGTAATAGAAAGGACTTTTCGGTGTTCTTATTCATGTGAGTGTTTTCTTTGTTTTTTTTTTTCATTCACATGCAAATGTTGCAGATTTGAAGAGGGGATTTCTAAGCTAAAGCATGCCCCATGATCAAACTTGTTTGAAATCTTATTCCATTTATAACTTTACTGGGTCTGTTTGTGT
>NW_015150629.1:887313-906187 GCF_000732505.1 Cyprinodon variegatus | reverse complement strand
TATATAAGCATTTTCATCACCTTAATAAGAATATTCCAAGTGAAATAAATTTACAAGAAAGTCCTGGTCAAGGGCACCAACAAATACAGCACAAAATGGACTTATTAATAGAAAGACTTCGGGAAAAAAAAAAAAGGTCCAGCTTTGAGAATTTTAAGTTTAAAAGTAAAAGCTTGTTTAAAATTAAAATTAATTAAAATGCTTAATTAAAATGTTTAATTAAGCATGTTCTAGGTGTGGGGAGCTGAGTGAACAAGAGCCTTTCAGTCCAATAGGCTGTTTCTTTCTGCCCTGTTTGCTTTGACTGCTGTTACATAGTCATTCTGCAATTTGGAGACTCTAAATAACTTATTTTATATGGTCTTATGTTAAGGAAACCACTTAGGACTTGGAAACTGTAAGAAGAGGTGTATGGATAGCAGGTCAGAGATATAGATTGGGGTTTCACCTGACAGGGCTTAAATGTAAGGATTGCAAGTTTAAAATGTACCAGAGGCCAATGTAAAGACATTAAGATTAAAGTAATGTCTTTCTCTTTCAGTTAGTGTAGCAGCACCGTTCTGATCTGGCTGAAGATGTTTAAGATCTTCCCCCTCAAACACAAGACATCGTTTAGATCTTGGTTTTTAGGCTAAATCTATAGTCGGTCCATCATAGTCTTTATTTAGTCGAGGAGTAGTTGTTGAAGATTGGGCTTTGTTTGGTCGGTCTGATTTTGTCCCACTTTAGTCCAATGACTTATCTTGAAATAACGTTGAAAACTGGATTTTGATTTTATTGGACCCTTGATTCCCAGCTTTTCACTTTTTAACCAGATGTAGACGTGATTTGGATGTAAATTCTGTCATCTTTTCAATGTGTTTTAACCAAATTCTGTGCAGTGGGTTCTTGTTCAAACATTAAAAAAGTCTGTTAAAATCCATTCATTTGATTTCGACAGCAGAATTGAAAGCTTTAAACTATTCCCTAATTCAAGAAAACTTTCTGATTAATCCAGAAAAAAAAGAAAAAAAAAACAAGAAAATAGTTCAGCTGAACACGAACTGGGTGGTGTAACTTAGGACGGCCCTCCCTCCTCTGTGGTGACAGACGAGCCTTTAGGGCGCTCTCTGATAGAGGACCCTCAACATGACTGTTGAGTTGAAGAGCTAATAGGTTGATGTAATTGATTGAATAGATTTAGTCTTAGAAGTGCTTTAAGGGTATTATTGAGATAATAAATGAGAGAAATTGCAGTGTCTAGGAAAAATATTTATACCACATAAACTTGTTCACACCCTTATTTGCTGAACTTGAAAATTCTGGCCTTAATGGAAAAAAATATAATAAAGAGAGAAAAAGGTATGTAGCAGAAAACCGGCTATAAGTTCAAAATAATATAAATAAATCTAATTTTAGATTTATTTATATATTATTTATGTTCCATTTTAGATCAAATGGAACATAAATGCATCTTTTTAACAAACATGCACTTCATGTTTTCTTTCATGAGATTGGCACTGTTTACATAATTAATTAATTAATATTAAGCATGCTACTATTTTGCTGAGTATCATTACCCCTCCTGACTCCCTAACAAATTACACCCTTGGTTGTGTTCGCTTTCATCAGGGAGGAAAGTTGATGCACATCACACCGGAAACAGGAGTAAACTGGTTGCAACCTGGGCTCGAAACAAATAACACAACCTGTAGCTCCTAACTCTTCACCTTTTTCTGTGCCATCCAGGGTATCTAGGTTAGAAAGGACTTCCAGACCACTATGCTGAATCAGGTCAGCCTATAGCTTTACGAATGACATCATGCATTCACGTGATGTCACATGCAGCAGACACAAACGTAAGTCATGCTGGTCAAATTAGGACTACAGCCTTCAGAAAAAAAAAAACTACACATAAAAAAGTTACACAAAGGTAGCGAACAGCAGAAGCTTTCCTTTATAAAACCCAAAACATATAAGGCTGTGGTCATTGGCATGAGTCACACATACATGTCATGAAATAATGTAATTTTGTCAAGCTCCGAGGATTCAGTGCGTAGCAGTGTTGCTTTGCAGAAAGAAGGTTCCAGGTTTGATTCCTGGCCCAAGGTCTTTCTGCAGGGAGTTTGCATTTTACCCCTTTGCATGCGTGGGTACTATCCGGCATCCACCCAACAGTCCAAAAACATGACTGTCAGGTTAGTTGGCTTCTCTAAATTCTCCCTATGTGTTAGTGTGTGCGTGCATAGTTGTGTCTTTGTGAGTTGCCCTGCAACAGACTGCTGACTTGTCTAGGGGGTCTTGCCCATAGACTTCTGGAGATAGCACTGGCACTGACCCCATCATGACCTTGACAAGGGCAAAGCGGATGGATGGATGCATGGATGGATGGATGGATGTTAAGCTCTGTAGGGTGGGTTGTACCTATGCTGTCTGTTACACCTAGAATCATGGGCATATTGCTCCTAGGGACATCTGGAGGTAATTGTGCTGGGAAGCATCCTGTTTGCTGGTCCTACCTCCTTCCTAACTGCCAGTACTATTCTTAAAGCGCGTATGATGGCGCCGCTGATGCACTTCCTCCATGCATCAATAGTCCTTACCTATCTGAGGTATCCGAATCGAAAAATCATGGAAATAGATGATTGCTGCCTTTTTCGCCTCCTGTTAGCAATACAAGCTAATCATTTTTTTATTTCTTGGTTTTATAAGTTAAAAAATTAGCACAATCTATTTTTTTTTATTGCATAATGTGCTTCACTGGAATAATGTGAAAACTTCAGAATTCCTTCCAATGTGCTGTTGGTTTGGTTTATCTGCCATGATTGTTCTGACTTCGGTTTTGTCTGTATGTTTAAATTATACATTTGAAATGCTCTGTGTTTGTCTAGATCTCAGTTTATCCAAATATTTCACTGCATCCATGTGAGTCAGATCTTTTTCCTGTGTTTCTTTGTAATGCTTACATTTTTCTGTGTATCTCATCAGCCTTTCTTAGCTGTTACAGTTCAGGCTCTTTCTCACCTGTAAAACATTTAAACTGCTAGACTCTCCTGTCAACTAATCACTTCATATCTAAACTCACTTTAAGTTATTGATGCCTGGAATCACTGTGTATTTATGTTACTCCTGATTTTTTTCTCAGCATTTTTGATTCTCTACTGTTATCTTTCAACTGTGTTGGAAGCGTCGAACTTTTTAAAAAAGTCTTCAGCTTCACCTTTTACATTATTCTGTATGCCTCATGTCTTGTGTTGAATTTGAACCAACCACGAAACGTATCACCGTTAAAACGAAATCTCAGTGTTCTTATCTGCAGCTTTTTGCAAGACACTGCCCTTTAACAGATAAATAAAAGCTTCAAACATAAAACGGAGCCTGTTTGGAGCACGAGGTTCAGTTTCACCGCAGTCTCAGGCCACCTTGGCTGTGTCGGATGCCTCTAACAAGCCGCTGATTGTTGGGAAACATGAGCTGTTTTTGTCAGAGGGGTTGACAGGCGCTTGACCCACGCTGTCGCTGGTGCCACAGAGTGACCTGAGAGCGAGGAGGAGGAGGGGGAGGGAAGTCTATGAATAATGTCAAGTGAACTGACAATGAACGGTTTTCATTTTGTACCGGAAATGTCAAAGCTCAGGTACATCCATCATTTTCCTTTATTATGCCAATTATTAATTAAAAGGTTGATTCTTTAACATGTTTTCCTCTTTCTAAATCATTAGGCTTTTTAATTTTCTAGCAGATCATGAAAGGTGATTTCACTTGGCTTGAAAGACTGGCTGATCAACAGGCAGGCTAATAACATGCTGGAGCAGATGTGATATATGCAAGACTGACCACTATCTGAGTAGAATTACGTCATTATTGTTTTTTTTGTTTAAAAAAGTTACATTATTCCAATTTCAAATAACAGAAACTGAAAGATGACAATACAAGATTGAATGGGTGTGTCCCCAATATTTAGAGCAAAATCACAAAGCAAGTTTTAAATTTAAAAAGGCTGTTGAATATATATAAGCAAGATAATCCCTTTTTTAAATTCTTTTTTACATAGTGCTTCTGAGCCCACTGTATAAAACAGAGCAACTGTTTGGTATTTTAAAAACACAGAGACTAGATGTCTGTGTCTTGAAACGCTGTAGGTCTTATTAGATTAGTTCCTTTAAATGCCACATTTTACATTAATATAAAATTAAGGTTCTGCTAAGTCATTAGAGATGCACATCTAAAAGCGTGGCGCTTTTAGTTTGGACACAACCTTTGTTCTGTTCAGTGTGGAGGTACATGAATGGTCCCTGGACTAGGCTCATAATTGTTATTTAGAGTGTAAATGTCCCTATAACTTCTGCTAATGTCCAAAAAGGAGTTAGAGTTCATGCATTTCAATGCAGGATTATAAAATGGGAACCTTTGCTTCAGGAAGTTATAAATATCTGATGTTTTGGCTTAATTGTAAAGTGATGATCAGGGTATCTAATTTTAGTCTCCAAGGAAATTGCAATTTATACTCCTTTCTTCCCTGATCTTTCTTGCCTAATCTGTGCTCTTCTTTCTTTGCCCTCTGCCGCGCCCCTCTCCCTGCTCCACTCAGACTCCTTCTAATAATCCATCCAACTATGCAGTGGAATGGAGCCCTAATGCTTCCCATCTGTGGGCGTCAGCGGAGGGGCTTCAAGGACAAGGAAGCCCTGCCACTCTTTATTCAATCCCCTCTCTCTGCTCATTTCCAGCAAAACTCTCCATACTGGTCCCAGTCGACTCTGAAATCTTGGACATGGCTGCATGTCGAGATTTCTCCTGTTCTGAAGCACAAGGAGAAATGTTATTGCAGCTCTGGGTCTGTTCTCTATTGATAATAAAAAAAAATATCAGGTTGTATTTAATGAAGTACTGGTGTATTAAATTGAGATATTGATTCATAATAAAATGCTGAATGGAATATAGTTTGACAGCTATTTGAAATCGGATCACCTTGCAGGTTGTTAATTAAACAGCACCGATTTGAATGTTGCACCATTATTTAGCAGCAGCATGCATCCATTCATGGACCACCATCCCAAGATGTAAAACATTGGAGGTTGACTCTTGAGAAAGGGTTAAAGAAAAACAGAAGTCTGTGCAGATGCTTTCCTTCATCAGCTTGTTTTCTAACAGGTTCTTTAGAGCGACAAGTTCTACTCATTAATATAAGATTAATGATATAAACTTCTTTTCAGTTTCTTTTTGTTACCAGAAGATATGTTTTATGCCTTATATTATTTCATATTCTATGATCATATCACTTTGAAGTCCCCATTTGTCCCCTTCACCATGACCCTTTTTCTTCATCCTCTTCTCAACCTTCCCATCTCCTCATAACGGATAAAGGCTCCCACCTCTTTTACTCTTTATTTAGACTTATAACCTTTTCTTGTCAATATCTGGCATTAATAATTAGCACATAATTTATTCTAACAGCAATGCTACAAAAAGCAATGAAATTGTTTGTCCCAATAAGGGGTTTCTCTTGATTCTTTGCTATTCTGTGACTAAGATTTTTATGATCATCACGCAAATTTCATGCAAAGATAGTGGGGCATATACAAAATGTTATTTTCAAAGTATTAATTAAAAAATTAAGTCAAACTTGCTGTCTAAACCAACCAGGTTGATAGCAGTTGTTTGCATCAAAGGCGTCACACCAATTATAAGGTGTAGGAGACAAGTTTTCAAAGAGGGACAATTTGGTTTGTGTTATAGCCCAAAACCATGAGCACACCTTAAAGTTTGTACGTCTCATGCCCTTTCATTTAATCATGCATCAAACCACAATTTATTGCAGCTAATTAAAAGGGTTTTAAATCAGTTTTCCTATTCATAAACATACACAATAGGTTATTTTATGTGTTTTTATTGGCTTTCAAGAAAAAAAGTTTAAAAAAATATTCCATTGGACTTTGTTTCCAAGTTTGAAGACGTTTCGCTTCTCATCCAGGAAGCTTTTGCAATTCAAAATGTAATTCTGGATGGGAAGTGAAACTTCTTCAAACTTGGAAACAAAGTCCAATTAATTGTTTGTTTGTTTTTTTTACTTTTTTGGACTGACTATGACCTGGATGACTGAGAATCTTCACCAGCATTTTTTTGGCTTGATTCTCATTTATGGTTTGGGATCAGTACTAAAGCTTGTGTCTTTAACCAGTTTTATAATCCATGATCCCTGGAAATTTCCCTGGCAAAGATGGCAGCCAGGGCTCAGTGCACCTAAATGAGAGCTAAGTGGGCTATACAGCATATGCCTGACAAGGAAAATTTGTAGTTTTTTTAGTGAAGTTTTTTTTTTTTCTATCCAATATATAATTCATAATTTTAAATTAAAGTTATTTTGACTTTCTTTGTTTAATGTATTTCAGTAAAAAAAAAAAAATTGTTTGCCATCAGAGTGAGGACCAAATTTCCAATTTTACCATCTCATTGAGGACGTTTTGTACCCAGTGAGGACATTTTGCTGGTCCGTAACTCAGGTGTGTAGAAAGACGGAAAGAAAGATGGATAATTGTCAATAAATTAGATCTTTTGAAAACTGCTCTCTGCTCTATTGTCAGACTCTTTCTGTAGCCCAGTCCATTAAATTGAATGTTAAGTTGCTGTCCTACAGGTTGTAATAAATGCCGCAGATTAGTTTGACAATACAACACTGTGAAAAATACTTACCTGTTCACTTGTTTCAGTCTAGGATTTTTTTAATTTTTTTATTATTTTTAATTGCTTGCTAGATTAATTATATGCATTTTGCATAACCTTATACAAAATCACAACTTCACCCAGTGTTAAAGGGATGACAGCAGAAACTAATGTTTGTGTTCTGAGCATAGTATTAGATGGTTTGTTTTCTATCATGAGTAATAGGTAGCGATTTTCCTCCTTTTTTGTATTTTCCCTCAGTCTTTCACCCTCCCATTCATATTTCCTTTCATCACCTCCTACACTCCCCATTCCTTTAGAAACCTTTTCTTAAGGTCTGTGTCTGTACTTGCACGTAGATTGTAAATGTGTGAATAGGTCTCATGAAGAGGAACACCTTTGTCGTCATACTATCTGTATTTTCTTAGTTTTTGTTTCCACAGAAGCTGTAGTTTTTCCATCTCTCCTACATGGAGATGTCAAACACAGCCCTGCACAAAGCCTCAGCATCACGTCTTGAACACAGCCAGAAATAGCTCTGCGTTTGACTTGGAATCGGCTTAAGTCTTCAAAGAGAGAATTTTTTTTTTTTGATGCAGCTAGAGAAGCGAGGAGAGGATGGTGAGAGAGAAGGGGGCCAGGAGCAGAGCAGACCCAGCTGCAAAAAAGGGGGCCAAAAGACTTCAAAGAGCCATGTTTCTATGGTA
Source organism: Cyprinodon variegatus (assembly GCF_000732505.1). NCBI lineage: Eukaryota > Metazoa > Chordata > Actinopteri > Cyprinodontiformes > Cyprinodontidae > Cyprinodon > Cyprinodon variegatus. Next base: position 898,838 of record NW_015150629.1, on the reverse strand, counting down.
ACAGTATGGTGCTACTTTAAAACCCCACCACACCAACACATCCTCCCTGCTTAGACATGCATGCATATGAAACACATTCATAAAGGCTGATGGTGTTAGAGGACTGGAGTCCAAGATGGCTGTAGATTTTCCCCCTAATCACTTATTTATCTTTCATCATCCGTCTCTTCCCTTTCATGGATGCCGCTGCCCTCTGTGTCCAGCAGAGATCATACTGATGTGTTTAGTGATGGATTCTGCTGCAGCTAATTAAAACCCAATAGGGTTAGCCTCACATTCCCAGTATGAAATGATCGGTTTACCCTTATCTTTTAAAGCTGGCAGCGCGTTCTTCATGTTTTTCTCTATTGATGTTTGGAGCTTGCTCCCTATAATTATGACTCACTATCTTTCTGTAGTCATCTAAGCCCGATTTGGTAATCAGATCTATTTCACACTCTGTCATTTCATCTTTCTCATGGCAAGACTTTACGTTCTCTCTGCTCTTTTATTAAGTTAAATAGATTTTAAGTACAAGTTCTTTCTTAAAGAATAAAGAGACTAGATTTCTTGTGTGAACACGTAACATTTGATTTCAGCTAACTATGTCTGCTTTGAATGGTTTCTTTGCGCTTGGTAAAGTTGAAGCTTTATCATCTTATGTTCACAAATTTAGGCTAAACCCCCTCCCTCCTATCCAGCAGCAGACATCTAAACAGATGACGGCACAGTTTTCATAGATTTCTACTCATATCAACCAGAGTAAAGATTTGAATATGTCAGTGATAATATTTATCTAACATACCTAAAGTGTTGTGATAAAAAAGAATCTTTTACTTACAGTTTTTAAAAGTAAAAAAAATGGTTCATACTAAAAATATCAACAAAAACTCAATCTTTTTCTTTTTTACTATAAAAAAATATACATTCTTTTTAAACTATTGCTTTTGAAACTATATACTATATGCTGTGAGATATCATAGATTTTTTTTGACCAATATTTGCTTTGTTTTGACCAATCTGTTTTTGTTTTAGTAGATTTTAATAGACAAATATAAGCTGAATAAATAAAACTGTTTTTTCAAAAGCAGATTTATTTTAAAATGGAAGGTTATTTCGCTATAATAACAAGTGGTATTAAACATTTGAGATAACCAGCTGCTACCATAATGTTTGGTGGTGACTATGATGGGGGGAATTACTAATATTTAACTAATTAATAGGTGTTTCTTCTCTGAGATGTAGATTTTTTGGCCTCCTTCAGACCTACAATGGGCCTCTTCTGATCAACCCTCTGTTTTTCTGACCTATCAGTTCACGTGAAAGACCATGTCTTGGAAAGTTTGCAGTTGTGTTATACTTTGCATGGCCAGCGTAAGATATCAAAAGTTTTTTTAAAGATTTACATGAACTTAACTTATGAACTTAATTGGTTTCCGTGCATTTTGTTTAGGCTTATCAGATTTAAGGGGTCTGAATGCAAACATACATTAAACATTCTATTTAAAATTGGTGTACCACTTTGTATTGGTATTTGCCATAAAATCACAATAAAACACATAAAAGCTGCCATTTGTAACAAACGATGGGTTGGAGGTTTGTGGGACATGATCATCTTGGAGCGTTGTGTCAACTGGGTTTAAAAAGAGTACTTTGAGTAAAGTTTCAACACCAGTCAGCCTCAAGTTCCGTTAAAAGTCCCCCACCAAATATAGGGCCTATTTCCGCATCAAACTGCCTGTTGGTCGTTCGTTAACTAGCTTGCTGATGCATTGATGGTTCTTGATGTTGGGGGCTGGGGCTGGGGCTCACGGTATGTACAGGCTCTCTCCCCATGAATGATCTGTATCGCCTGGGGCTCCTTAGTGCTGTTGTGCCCCTACTGTGGTGATGGTGTCCCCTTAGACTGCAAGTTTCTGAGTCCATCATTTGTTTGTTTTATTGAGATTATATTTTCCTTCTTTCTTTTCTGTATTTCTCTAAACATTTACACCACATGTCCCTCTTTTGTATTTTACATTTAATTTCTCTCTCAGTTTCTAATGCATTTGAATAACTCTTAAAACTATCTTTCTAACATCCATCCATAGCAAAAGACACAATGCACCACTTTTGAAAGTGAATCTGTAATGTTTCTCCTTCTCCAACATTTTTTATTGCTACATGGCTGGACAAGATCCACTACAAAAAATTCCTGCAGATGTATTGAACGGTAAAATTAAGCTTTTGAGGCCTCCCTCCAATTCTGTTTTTGATCCAGAATATCAGTTATTTCTGTCTCATTGATCTGTTCCCCCTCTCTGGTGATCCCTTTCAAATCTTGGCCTGGCTAGTTTGTCCCTGTAGTGTTTCTTGTCTGCAGATGGAATTCATCCCAGAGATTCTAAAGTTAAGTCACTGAAGCTGCCAGAGAGGTCACATCGGCTGGGAACAGGGGGGGGGGTTCAAATTTGGAAGGATTTCTGAGCTCACTATTAAGTCATAATTGAAAAGCCATAGTCATCAAGATAAAATATCAGGTTATCAAATGTGAAGTATTTTCTTGGGGTCATTTTAACCAAAGGTGTATCTTTTAAGGTACCTCGTAGTTACTCAACAACAACAGTTATAAACGATGCATTAATGACAAAGAATATAGCAATGTGCCACAATAGCAAACCTATGTTTCCACAGCCACAACCCTGCATCAGACCACCACAAAACAAATATCAAACAAAAGCAGACACTCCATAAAATGTCACTTTCCTCTAAACCAAAGCATTACAGACATTAAATGGCAAGAGATAAAACCTGCTTAACCAGAAACTAGTTTTAAGAATCTTACTTTTACTGTTTCTCTATAAACACAAAATTTTACTGGTAAAGCCACACATGCTTGGTTGAAAGTAATCTTCAAAGCAACAGAAAAAAACACATTGGACCGTGTCCGCAGTTCTTTAGAATCCAGAAGTAGCCTTTACAAGCCACCAATCCAGGCGCCTGACCAAGCTAACAGACTGCCTTTGGCTGGCACTGATTGGTTGAAACTACCTCAGTCTTTCCCTCCTGGTTCTAGAGACATTCTACTGTATTTAGAAACTAATTCTGATATTTTGACACCCTCTCAAAGCAAAATGACATGTTTGTCTCATCCTTTAGATGAGCCTGTGGAGGCAAAAAAAAAAATCTTCTGTATTTTTTTTGGGAGGGTGAATAGATTTGTGGAGATCCAGCCCAGAGACCTGCAAACTGCTTCTTTGGGTTTGCCAACTTTTACCACATGTTCATCCGTGACAACAGCAAAATCACAAAACCGCTAACAGCTCTCACTTCTACCAACATACCCTTCACTTAGGCCTCCCAAACTGAGGAAGGGCCTTCCAGAGAATGAAGGAACTGTTCTACCAAGCCCCTGTTCTGGTTCAGCCTGACCCCAAGAGGCAATTCATTCTTCAGATTGGTGCCTCTGACTTGGGAGTTGGTGCTGTTTTGTCTCAACAAAATATTTCTGACAACAAATTTCACCCCAGTGCTTTTTTCTAAAGATGGCGAGACACCCCCTCAACTAAACTATGTGGGAGATAGAGAACTATTGGCCAAAGCTAGCATTGCAGAGCATCCAGTGTTGGTTTGCACTGATCACAAGAAACTTTTACATCTCCAGTCTGCCAATCGTCTCAACCTGAGAGATTGTCGTTGGTCTTGTCCATATCTTACCACTTGGGGTCAAGAATGTCAAGCCAGACGCAATTCATCACTCTCATTGCCTGGGAGCTTAAGAGAAGCTGGGTGCCAACTATTCTCCACTAGATTGTTATTGTGATTGGTAACTCCCAAGCCCTCCTGTGCTCCTTGAACAAAGTATTTTTTTCATATTTTTTCAGGTAACCTTCCTGAGAGTTTACGAGCCTTTAAGCAAAGAGCTTTCTCTTTAAGAGATCATCCTGAGAAGCTAAGTAGACTAGAACCATCTGTCCACCCACTTTCTATCCACTGGAAGGACCAGTTGATTTCTACTGAGTTCTCACCGACAGCCTTGGATCCCACTCATCTCTCCCTACTGTAGAACAGAGGAATCTCACTATGAAAAGTAAACCCGCTGCCTTGTGCAGTCATTCCCTTGTCATGTTTCATTTTAACCCTATGCCCTGTTTTTCCTTCCTGTTGGTTGCCATTCATGCTGTTGGTTGATAAATTGAGTATACCAGATTTTTTCGTGTCTCCTGAGAGTTAATCTCTGTATGTGGGTGTAGTTGGAAAAATACATTTCCTAATTTCCGAACATCAATATTTTATTTACTTTCTAAAAGTTTTCACTCAGGCCTCACACCTGCAAGTTTTGGATTGTTTGGAACAGAAAATAGTAGTTCCCATAGCAGGTCAGACGCCTTGCCAAGGTTTATTCAACATTTTAATCTTTTCTTCAACTGTCTCTAACTTCTTTGGATTAACTATGTGGAACCGGTCACAGTTTTTTTTTTTTTAAGTAAGTGAGAGAAACCTTGTCTAGATTAGAACAGGGCAGAATGTATAGAGCTGCGTGTTACGGTTGTCTTGTTCTCATGATTGCAAAGATAAATGAAGTGTCGACTGGGTGAATTACCACTGATCTCCTTTATCTAACTGGATTATATAGTTGAATACTTGTTTCCTATGAATGTGGGTCAGAGGTCTAAACAAAACCATGAACCCAGACCTCAATCCAATAGAGAATGTTAGCAAGACAAGAAAACCTACTTTCACAGATATTTTGTATATGATCTGACTGAACCTGAGCTATAGTTTTTTTTTTTTTTTTTTTTAAGAAAAATGGGCTGAAATTACAGTCTATAATTTAAACTGACCAAAACCCAAATGGACCCAATACTTCCCGCTGTGCTAATGTATCACAATATATACAAATAAAAAACGGTCTCTTTTGTTTATAATGTGAAAATGTGATTCTTTTTAAAGCATGAAAAACTTTAAAGAATAAAAATAATAATTGTCATGATCTGCAAGTAAGTTTTTGTGTATACCTGATTTTTTTTTTCTTTGTTTAAATTTTAAGTGTTGCCCTTTTAGTTAATCAGTAATGTATTTATTCTTTGTTTGTTCCTATGCTTGGTTACCTTTCGATTTTTCTGGTTTCTGATTTTTCCATCGTTTTTTTTATTGGGGCCTGCCAAAGAAGTTGAAGCAATGGCATTTTATGCCCCATGCTTTGCATAGAGGTACCTATTATTCTACACCTTGCAAAATGGTTAATTTCTTCAGACTCTAATGCATTCTGAAACATAGGGTGCACCCCCACAATAGAGGTATCAAAACATCTTGCTGAGACTCCAGATATGTGCTATTATTTGTATTGGCGTTTTGGGTTACCATGGCGACCTAAATTGGCAAATATTCTACAGGAATGAAACGACAGATGGGAGAAAGGAATTCTGAAAATCCAAAATTTTAAGATGTTACCCCTTTATCTTTTCAAAACTAAAGATGGTATATTCCTAAAAATTTAATGAGACAAGACCTGGATGATATGAGTATGATGGGGGAATAGAGATAATCACCTGTTTAATATACCATTTATTAAGTTGTTTTTACTTGTAGCTCTAAATATTTTGCCATAATATATATATATATATATATATATATATATATATATATATATATATATATTGTGGTGATTAGACTTTTTAGTATTTCATCATGTGTGATAACAACAACAATAATAATAATGATAATCATCATAATAATCTTATGTATGATGAGTTTATATGTTTTGAAGGGATTTTGATTGTATTATGTCTGCTTTAGATTAGTGTTATATTGAAAGGAGACGAGAGGAGAAAGATTAGAAGACTGATTGAAAGAAGTTTGAATGAGGTGCAGGAAAATAGGAAGACTGATGGAAAGAGGGGAAGAGGAAGAGGAGGAAGAAAAATAGAATTATAGATAATAGAGTTAAAAAGAGCCGGCAGAAGAGAGCTACAAAGAAAAGAAGATCGAGAGGGAAGAAGACGGAGAATGAATGACCAGATCTCACTGATAAACACTATTGATTGATAGTGGACCGTGCCTCTCGCCCGTAGACAGCCGGAGATAGGCACCCGCACCCCTCGCAACCCCAGCTGGGATGTCCCCATTTCCCATTTTAATTTTGATATGTATTTATTTCTATCTACGAGCTGGAAATATCCCCAGATTGGACTTCAGAAATCTGGTCACCTTAATGGTGCTGTAGGAGTTCTTGGAAAAACGGTAGCAGCAAGCATACACAACCATGCCTCTCCCTTTAGACCACCCCTCGAAACCATGCCTTCAGAACACATGAACACGCATGCTGTCTGCAGCGCGTCTAGAGCAGCAGGACTAGCGCTATGAGCACTTCTCTCAAACAGTTTATTAATGCATAAAAATACATTACAATGACTAAACCTGCCGGAAAAACATTTAAGCTTTTATTATCCTGGTGCCTGCAGTTTGGATTACGTATTTAAAAAACACCTTCCAGCCGGTCGCCTGCATACAACCCGCATAAGACTCCCTTTTCCTACCGCACAGCCAGAGCAGCAACCGGGATTTTGGTCGACTACAGTGCAGCTCGTGGTCAAAACAGGGAGCCAGGGGGGGCGGGGCGACCAAACCTGATCTGGTGACGGTAGCCTGGACTCCTGCGTCCCCGTGCTTCCCCCTCCGCTTGCCTTAGCGGTCCCCAGCTCCCTCCTCCGGCTGAGGACAGGCGGCTCATGGCTCTCTGCTGAGGTCCGGTCCAGTAAGCAGCCCAGCAGTCGACACTGGTCACTCTAGCAAAGATGCTTCAGGCGTGCATCAGAACTAAACTTGTACAAGCATCAAAAATAAAGCAGCGCACGCGTTTTTTCTGCTCTTGCTGCTTTAGGTGTGAACATAGCATAACAGTGGCTAGCTTCCAGCCATGGCGTCCTGCACGAGCATTGAGGGTCGATTCGTTCATGTGTCAGGGCATGCGCACGGGGGGAAGGACAAGTAGACCTGCATGATTAAGGTGTCAGGAACCAATCGTGTACAATGGCCCGTGTTTTGTGATTGGTTGGGGTTATTCATTTATTTCTCACTGTAACGGGGACCATTTATTTTAATTTCACTTCCAGACCTTCTATTTTACTGCTTGCTAAGTGAGATCTTTAAGCCACACGGTAAAAAAATTTGTCAGAAAAGATCTCCTACAGGACCTTTAAGGTTAAAGCTTTAAGGTTTCTCCAGATCATGTAGTTGTAGACAAATTTGCTGTGCTTTCAGAGTTGTAGGTTTATTGTTCAGGTTAACTTTTTTCACCCCAACACTAAACTTGTTCTCCCCAACTGTGTGTTTCTCGTAGATGTAAAGAAACCCATTCTGGCAAATATCTGTTGCACAGTCTGTACTTTCAGTTATGTTTTCATCTTCAGCCCTAATTACCAACTGTCCACACATCAGGTATGTGTAAAAGTGGTAAATTAAAGATCTTATGACTTGGCGGCATAAGACAGAAAACAGACGGTTCAACTGGGATCCATTTTCTACAGGGAAGTCAATGGTTGCATTAGGAATTAGAGGATGTGTTGAATGCTGGTTATCTTCAGCAGTCCGTTCGAGGTAAAAGGCAATCACATCAGTGTTGGTAATGAACTCTCTTTTTTTCAAAATAGAGTTGCAAATGTTACAAAAGTCTTGGTATCTCTGAGCCATGAAACGGTTAAGTAGAGAAATGACACTGTCGTTTCCCAGGGCATGTGGAAGGGGGATGATGGAACAACCTTTCTGAGATATAATTGTATCCAACTGACATCCTTCACATGACAAAGCTCCCTTCATCACACAAGCAGTTTCAATCCCATGTGGATCATTTAATAAGTTGAAAGTAAACTGCACAAAGGCTGTCACATGGGAATTGGAGGGAAAAACCATTTCAGGCAACATAATTTTTTGTAGAAACATGAAAGTTAGTCAATTTGATCATCAACGGCTGCTGATTCATACGGGCTAGAAATTATTTCTGTATCTATGATGGTTTCTGATTTGTTAAACATAGTTCAAGAGAATCTTTTATACATTTTTCAAATTTTGCCAATTTCCCTCCTTTTTCTCAGAGTACTGTCTCTTTAAAAAAATAGATTTTCAACACAAACAGCCCTAAAGCTTCGTTCCCCTCTGCCATAATGAATGAAACTGTGCAAAAATGACATCCGTACGACTTATTATGCCAGAGTTACAGTCATTTGTTCAGCTGGACATCATGCAGGTAATTAAGGATAGTAATTGGAGAAGGTGGCTAAACAACACATCACTGCCTCTTCCAAAATGTTTGATTTACAAACAGGAAACTTTGCACATGTCATCATCAGACCTGTATATCGCTCATGTTGAAGGATTTTTTAAAAATCATGTATGGTTTTGCCGTACAGCTACTTTGTTCGTGGGCATCAAATCAGTCAAATTTCCAACTGAAATCTTTCAAATGACCCCCTTTTTTACATAGTTACCACGAAAACATCCTTTTGTGTAGCAACATGAAAGTTTGTTTGATCGTTCCTCAAAGCCTACTGATTTTCACGGTTATGCTTTAGATAACATTTATGGTTTGACCGTGCCGCTATGTCATTCGGGGGCCTCAAAATAGTACATTTTGAAACCAAAATCTTTAAAAATAATCCTTTTTTTCATCATCAACATGGCCACATCCTCTTTGGAGGAAACATGAAACTTGGCACTGCTATTCATCAACAACTTCTGTATCTTTTACAGTTTTGGATACATTAATCATTGTTCAACACAGCATTTTTCACATCCTTTGCATTGTGCAAATTTTGCTCTTTTATTTTACAAAGGACTTTGCCTTTTTAAGAATATGTTGAGTTCAACTGCTTTTGGACTTTTTCAAGTGATTCATCAAATGTGACGAAATGTTCTGCATTTAAGATGAGTGTTTCTGCCATTGTTCTGTCAAATAATTCTACCCTACAATCAATTGTTTTCTGCAGTTTGAAGTTTCTGCTTACTTCCTATCACATTGACATGATTCTCAGCTAACTTCTGCTTTTTTCCCCTTTATTCAGTTTCTTTGGCTAATTTTTCTTTTTCCATTTAGCAGAAAACAGAATTCCCACTTTGCTGTTTCTCTGAAACAGCTTTTTCTAGTTCTCCTCAGCTGTTGTTCATTACTTACCTGATTGCATTGCCTTTATCTTCACTCTCTTCCTGTGTGCATATGCTGTTTAGATGTCAATCTCCTGTTTTTCTACTGCATGTCAGATACAGTACCTTTTCGATGCTTTGTTCTCCTTGTCTGTACTTTGAAAGATGATTATTTATTTTAATTAACAGTCTTTGAGATCATTGTGCTGCTCCAGTTCATGTCAGCCCATGTGGTCCTGCAACAACCTTAACCTATGAGAGTAATATCTACTATCCCCCCAAAAAAGCTCTCACTAGCTTTCTACACACAGTAGTTTGTACAAAATTAATAGTTTGTATTTAAATGTATGTCCACCTTGACACTGTGATACATAGAAAGAAGACTTTAAAGATGCAGAACGATTATTTTACCTTTCAGCAAACACTGAAGAGCTCAGATATAAGTATCTTTTGCTGCGAAAATAAAAGCACAACAACAAAATTGTCACTGCAGTTATAAGCTATAGTTCTCAGTTCTTGGCTTAATTTTCACTGCATTAAATAATGCAGCTGAGCATTTTTCTCCTTCCCAGAACCTAACAGAATATTGCTTTAAATTAACCCACATTTTTCTCATCAAAAGCTAAATACATCAATCTCTTTGTAGCCTGCTGTAAAACTCTGTTAGGGTTGAAATAACTAACGTAGCATCTTGCTCCAAATGTTATAAATCCTGAGGTGTTCCATTATTATCGTCACACTGTCTTCTTCCCTTTATCTTCCTTAACCAGGTGGCGTTGTGGGTGTGTAGCCTAATTAGGAAAATGCAAATGGATGTTAATCCTGTGAAGGCCATCATTTTGTCTGTGTTAATGACAACCCACAACTTGTTTCTTGTGAAGTTAAATTGTCTTAAAATAAACCAGCATTGTTCATTCCTGTGAGAACTGGAAGTCAGTCAGTTAATGTGGCAGCTCCTCTGAAATTCACTTAATAGGAAAGAAAAAACACAACTGATCTGAAAACAACAGTTAAAATGTAATGTTGGTGTGGGCGTTGGGGGTCTTTGACTGTGATAGGAGTCATTAACTTTGCAGCAATCTTTCATATTGATCATGTATGAGGCAACAGTGGAAAAGGATCCTCTTTATGGAAGTAAAACTCCAGTAGAACCTGGGAGGTTTGGGCCGGATTCTTGGAAATATTTTTAGTAAAAATACTTTTATCCAAAATGTGTTTCCTGTCTACAACATTGGTTGTTTTAATTGCAACTTATCCATCAAGAAAGGCACGAGAAAACAAAATAAAATTGAAATCCAAACGCTTTTAGTTTTACCACTTTTAGCTCGTAGCACAAGATTATTTTTTTTATGCTCGAATCTTAACAAATCCAAATCTGGTGTGGTTTGAGATATTTAAACAGGTATTCATACAAAATAAGACAAATCCACCCGAAATATTCCTGAATAGACTAATCATGATTCCAGCCATAGTATGGATGAGAGTAGCCTAACTCCTATTGCAGTAATGCTTAATATTGTATATATGCACATAGTTTTTTTTTTGTCTCTTATGTTTAACAAGGGAAAATAGGTCACATTCTTAATAGAAGTCTAAACAATAAAAACATGTGATATACCTTCATCTGACCCTGACATTTTCTTGAATCATCTCTGCACCGGAACTGCACACAAATTAGTATACATGCATTAAGGTAGGCAGAAAAGCTAAGAGTTGTTAAAAAAAAAAAAACAATCCTCACTTTAGGTCGCAGACTGATAACATCTTCCTGCATTAGAGGCAACAGCTTAATAAGTATACAACTTTTCAGCACCACTAATTTATTGATTTATTACTGTTTTAGAAATGGGGAGTGGCAGCACCTTTGTTTATTGAACACTTTTTTAAACCATATTTGGTCTAGTTTCAGTTTAATACTGTCCTCTTTTTCACCTGTTCTTTTTTTTAACTGGGTGGATCAGGGAATAACAGTGCATGCCATTGTATCAATTGTTGTTCTATCATACTGAAAACTGATCTAATGGTCTGTTTGATTGTTGTGTTTGTTACTGGATCGTTCTGTTAGACTTAAAAACCAGAGAAGATAAAAATCTTAATATTTTTTCATTAAACAATTTGACATGATTTGTTCCATCTGTAGATCTGTTACAAACATCTTAAAGGATGCTCTCCTGAATGAAAGCATTGACAGAGGTCATGCTGCCTGTAAATCTCTGCCCTCCCTTCTACAGGGACTACTCCTGGTTCATTTTTTTTTTTTCATGTTCAACTGCTTGTAAAGTTATTACTGATATAAACTTTTGTTCTCGATGTCACAGAAAGTACCACTAGCTTGTCATGATGGGTTTAAGGTTCTTAGCCCACATGCAGAACACAACGGAGGCTGGGTAAAAGTTTAACAGAGTTTATTGAAAGTTTCACAAAACACA
>NW_015150629.1:813942-887283 GCF_000732505.1 Cyprinodon variegatus | reverse complement strand
TTCAAGGCTCAGGTTGCTAACCAAACTAAGGTCAACACTGCGGCGTCGAAGCAAGGTCTGGCAGCTGATTATAAAGGAGAGGTCTCTTGATGAGTAGATGCGTCTCAGGTGTGCTGGAATACTCCAGCTCCAGGAGACCCACGGCGCACTCTGCTGGAGGAAGGTGGTACAGCTCCAGATCCCAACATAGCTGTCTTTCTTTCCAACACAAAGTGATTAAAAGACCTTTTAATGACATGAATACTCTCTTGTTAGTTTTTTCCCCCCATAGGATGTACTTTTATCTTATTAATTTGTGTTAAGCCAAGACATTTCTTTTCCTTGTGAAACAATTGATAGAGCTACGACACCCTTATTTTGTGTTATTGCTCTGTTTGAATTCTGTATGTCTATTTCCTGCACGGTGTTATTAGCAAGGGAAGTTATGCACCCAACTGTGTGCTTTCTATTTTTTTTCTTAGTACTTTTATTTTTCTATTTCACATATATGAGGGGTATTTCATAAAACTCACTCTGGAAAGTTAGACTTAGACACCCAATTCCTATGCAACTTAGGCACATGTCAAAAGGACGCCTCACTTGCTAAATGCAGCTTATAAAAGCAGACTGTACAGTTGATCACAGAGTTATAAAAAAGCAAAGGCAAATTTAACTGGTAGAAAGCTCTAAGGAGTTTATTGGAAAATAAAAGGGAAATGTTCTTACAGTCGATGAAAACAGGGAGAGGGGGTGGAAGACGGTGGAAGAGATGAAATGTGTAAATTGTGACCTTTGTTCATATTATTTCCAATTATATGTAATATTTAACTAGTGTGGATTTTGACTAGTGTTGGTCTTAGTTTTTTAGCCAAACATGTAAATTGTTTTAGTAAAAATATTTTGTCTTTTATCAGCCTCGAGACCTTAGTCTTGCTTGAACTAAAAAAATTAAGAGAAAGAAACAAACACTTCTTCCCACCTTTAATTGTTTCTGTAATACTGTTTCAGTAGGAAGATCATATCGATACTTACTATTTCTTAATTCCACAGAGCATGCACTTGAAAATCTAGGCCAGATTTTGGAGATCAAGTAACTATATTCACGTATTCATATTAAACAACAACAAAAATTATGTAACAAAGACTGGGGTCCTGACTTTAAACTCCTGGCAGAAATGCAACAGTTAAGGCCTAACCGGAGCTGTTCTGTGGGAGAGCTGATGTCTGATCAGATGTTTCAGTAAATTTACCCTTTTCTAGAGATTGTAATGTCCATGCAGATATGTAGATAAATGTCAGGGAAGAGGAAAGGATCATTTTAATCCATGAAGAAACAGGGTGCTGTGTAACCCCCTCCCCCCCAAGTAAAATATCAAAATATTTCTTATAACTGATTTATGAATTCTATATTTTTGCTAAATAATAGAAAAGGCTGTGTAGAATAATGTATTGCATGTAATTTATTTCATAATATGTTTGTTATAACTTGTTGCTATTTTTTAACGGCATCATACCTTATAAAAAGAGGGTGCTGTTGCCCTTTCTCTGCCCCTCGTTACTGGATTCAACAAAGAAGATGCGGTTTGAACTTAGTTGTCTCTAAACCTGGTCACACCCAGGTTACAATCAATGAGTTAATCGCCATAGTAACCGAGTCAGATTCCTGAGTGGGCCAGCTTTATGATTCCTAAATGGCAACAGAATAATTCAGACTAGGCAAACTAAGCCTGACTTACAAACTAAACCAGTTTTATAAAACATAACTCTGGTTCCATGCTTTTGTGTTTGGCTTTGTCTCTTTCCCGTAGAAAGTCACTGACAGGACTATTGCTGCTAATTAATGAAATGCCTTTTTTTTTATTTGAAAAATCTCTTGAACAGAGTTTCTGCTATCTATTTTTAGCAGATGGATGCTCATGCTTCCTCTCCTCCTGTTTGGCTCTTTTTAAACCAAAGAAGGAGTGGATCCTCTCCACCGTTGCCACATGCAGAAGAAATTGCTTTAAAGTCAACCAATGGCAGCTGCAGCAATTGTCTGGGCTTCCTAAGATGGATAACTTTTTTTTTTTACCACTTAGCTTTTAAGAGCAGAATCTATAATATATGAATTTTATTAGGATGAATTCTGTTCCATATAACAAGGTGTTTTATTTTTTTATTGGTAATGAATATCACCACCAATAAGTGCTTTTAGATAAATATATAATAACAAACACTTTCAGTTAAAGCAATCCTTTGCTTTTTCATTGGATTACTTCCCTAAATTTTTACAAGTAGTTAATGTTTTTTTTTTCATCTTTTTCTTTTCATTGTGTTGGATTTAATAACCTTTGTTGCACCAATTTCCATATATATCAACATCCCACAGAAAAATGTGTATTCATTATTTTCTGCAACTGAAAAATAAAAATGAAACTGTGGTTCTTTAAAAGTAAAAACAATTTTCTCAAGCAGATGTTTGTCAAAATTTATGTCTCTTTCCAAACACATGCAGCATGTCCAGCTTTATTGGAGTTTTATTTAGCTAGACTGAGAGCAATAGGTTTTTTTTATTTTACAGTTTGCAGATTCCTGCTACAGATATATCCTAAAGTTTTCTTTCTCTTTTAACTCGTCTTAATTTAGAAAGTTTCACTGTGAGCACTGATTAAAAACTGACCAAACAGTATTGACTTTACAAGCCGTCAAATCTAAAATTCATCTTTGTATTTTCTTCAGCTTTTTCATCTGTTCATTTATTCAACCTTGACTGGTTGAATAAAAGTAAATATGCTTGCAGTGACTTCATCATTTTTGACTCATCATTCTGTCCAATTTGCTCTTGCATGCACACATCGTACACTTTGTCACTTTGAACATTTGTTCCGGTTTCCTGAGAGTATATTTCCGAGGCGTAGGAGTTATTCTGTCTTTTCTCATCTTAAACTTTTCTTATCTTAAACTTTGGAGGACTCTTAAGGAGTTATTTTAACTCCCTATAATTAAACTGGCAGACGTTATATGTCAGTTTTGTGGTGTTATTTGAGTTTTTGGTAAAGGTCTCTTGTGAAAATATTACAAAAGTAGCATACAGCTGAGACCAGAATGACAAACAAGACATAAAATGTTAATTCAAACTTAAAAAAAAAAAAAAACTTAAATAAAAGCGAGGCTTCTAAGCCAGTTTATAATTTAGATCTCTGAATCAACCTGCCACACACTGGATCTTCTGTCTGGATGCAATAATGGTTAGCTTGAACATTTCTGAAAAAGAAAAACTTAACATGAAACATTGAGATGGCTGGGGGAGGCAGATTGTGCAGCAGCAATTCAAATGTGCTCTGCAGTCCAATGAAGTGGAGATGAATAGAAAGCTCTGATTAAAGGTTAGCTGTATGATGGCTTGGAGAGCTGTTGCACTTCAGAGCCTTGCATCATCTGCTCTGACAGCACCATTCTTAAATGAAATCCCTATCTTCCGTTCATCTTTTAATTGCAGTCATGGTTCAAAACATAAAATGAACAAACCTACAAAGCATTTGCTCTCTGTCCAGGTTGGTGGGAAAACGAGAACTAGATTCTTTCTGGAACAGGTGTTTGGCTGGTTTCTGCACTCTGAAATACATTTTTTTTTTAGATCATCATATCAACAATGATCAGCCTCTTCTGAAGCTCTTCTGGCTCCAGCCTGCTCTGCATACCTAGAACCAGAACTAAACATGGAGAAGCAGCATTTAGTTCCTATGCTCCACTTATCTGGAACAAACTTCCAGAAAACTGTAAAAGTGCGGAAAGCCTGAGTTCCTTTAAATCAAGACTAAAAACACATTTGTTTAGGTTTGCCTTCGACTGATTTAGTTAAACAGTTCAACTAAAACATATTTTCTTTAGTACAACTGTTTTTAATATTCTTTTTTGTTTCTGCATTTTTTTATTTTTTTTTTTTTTTTCCTACTTGCTTTAACTCTGTTTTATCCTCCTGTATTTTAATCATGTAAATCACTTTGCATTGTCTTTGTACTGAATTGTGTTATACAAATAAATTTGCCTTGCCTTGCCTTTTACCTCAGGTAAAATGGAGAGAGAAAAATCTTTACACTTATTTATGTTAGGAACACTTGCTTGTGTTAAAAATGCTTTGCTTCATTGCACGCTGAACTCCTTATGAGATATATGAAGGTAAACATATAACACAGTGAACGGTACCATATTAATATAGACACATCAATTAGAGATTGTTGCAAAGCTGAAGCAATCTGCTGTGGCTCCTTAGGTAAATTGTTTTAGGCGACTTAAATAAGGTCCTTCCTTATCATCCTTTTAAGTAAACGGTAAGCCCATTTTCCTGAAATGATTACTTTGCCGCTCCAGCTCTCTCACTTGTACCTTTTGGCTTCACACTCTCTTTTTTGGTGTGTTTATTTGTCACAGCACTACCAATGGGCATAGGATAAACATTACAGTGTTTTCACTGGTGAGACATGCACGAGCGCAGATGCACAATTTTTCTAAGTCGGAACCATACTGTTTGTGTATCTGTGTAGCTAGAGCCTTAATAAGTCATAAACCAAAATGCACAAAGAAAATAACACAAGAAATTCAGCACTAGGAATTAGCTTGCATGGCGAGCACTATCTAACAACAATAAACAATTATAATGGATCAAAATATGAATACAAGTTAGAACCTAAGCTAAACAAGTAGCTGTGGATTTTATTAGTAAATGATAACTGCCAGTTTATTAATGTATATTTGCCCTAGTCTAATAGTTGGATGCCCTTAATCTTATATGAGTAAAAAGAAATTCTAAGAGATCATGAATTGAAAAAGCTTCCTGGATGGGAAGGGATACGTCTTAAAACTTGGAAACAAAGTCTAGTGGATAGTTTTTATTTTTTTGGAATGACTATGACCTGGATAACGGAGAATCTTCGCCAGCATAAGAGATCGTGATTTAATCAGTATTATTATAGAATTAGAAAAGGCTTTATTGCCAAGTAATGTTTTACAAGCTTGAGAATTTCTCTCAGTGAAAAGCTGCTTCACTTAGACAAATTTACTACTGACTTAAACAAACTTGTAAACATATAATTTGATATAAAATATGCAATATTTATAAAATATATGTTAAACTGTAAAATATATATATTTAATCTATATTTAACTGTAAAATAGTGCAATTTTTTGAAGATAAAAAAGCACAATTGCAGAACTTAAAAATACGTATCAACAATATGAATTAAAGGTATAGGAGGAAGTTATTTTTTCCTCACGGATCATCTAAATAAGTGGTCCTCCTAATTGTCAATCATTATGGTGATATGTTTACATAATAGTGGAAAAATTGCAAACCTTATTTTGGAAAGTAAGCTTGTATGCATGATACAAACAGCAACTTTTAAACAGAGCGTGCACAAGGAGAAATTGACATATTGCAAGCTCTCACACACCTTTATTAGGTGTTCCCTCTCAGGAGCAGGATTGTTTTTTTTTTAAAGTGGAGAGTCATTACAAAAATTTGCGAAAATCCTCCACAATACCTTTAAATGAAATAGTATTTACATTTGCTGACAGAGATATTTGCATTTGTTAACAGGATTAGTTGTAGGCGGTAAAACGTTGGAGAACAAAAATGCAGAATACCGACTATAGGAGGCGCTGTTTCTTATGTGTCAAGAATGCTCTACATATTTTCACTACACAAAGCGAATATAAATTAATGAGTTCATATTCAAGTTTTTATCTTTTTTTATAGAGTAAAGATATAGATCAAAGCTTCTACTCAGCTGTTTATGGCCACTAAGAAGAAAAATGCTTGTTGTCCTCTCAATTTCGTTTAGAAATTTTTATCATTTGGTTTTTGATTAGAAAGTCCAGTTAAAATATACCCCCATTAAAGTCAAGTTATTAAAAAAAAAGAAAAAAAAAAAAGTATTCTTATTTTAGGTTTCTGACACTGTTTGTTCCAGGTAGTTTTCCTCAGCAGCAGTGAACGCATCACGGGCCCCTGATCCATTGATCCACAGATCCAGGCGCCGGTGGGACTCCTTGCTGTTTCCACGCCCACTACTTTCACTCCCATTGTGGTGAATCTCCGGCTCTCACACACTTTGAAAGACTTCCAGGAGTTGGAGCGACGGCAAGAGGAGGATCAACGCTGAAAACGGAAGAAAACATCATAAACACATCTACTACCATGCATGGATTTACCTCTTTAATTTGGGGACCGTAAAGGGGGCGCGATGGTTTGCCTTGCTGGGAGAACTTGAGGCTCTTACCGCGGAGGAGGAGGGGGGGCATACTCTGCTATAAAGTTGCAAAAGAACTTCCCTTCAAGTTCTTGTTTTTGTTTGTTTGTTTTTTTCCCCCCTCGCCACCACTTCAGCGGTCCACACTCCGTGTTCCCTCCTGCCACCATGGCGAGGCGGACTGCGGAGCCTCGGACGCCGATGACTGGCGCTGCTTTCCGGGATAAACAGCTTCCCGTGCGCCGCCGCGCGCTGCTGCCTTTCCCCTGGCGCCTAGTTCTGGTTTGTTGGGCTCTCTCTGGTGGATACTGCCAAGAACACACGGAGTTCTCTATCCTGAAAGAAGCGCAAGTTTTGGCGGAGCAAATGAAAAAACTGTCCTCGGAGGAGCTGGGAGTATTTACGATGCAGGTAGGAAGAAAAAAAGAAAACAGCAGAAAATCTATAGTTTTTTAATAATTAGTTAATTGTTAACTAATGTGGAGCTCCTTGCATGCGCACTAACCGTGTTTAAGGAAGCGTTGGATTGTTATGAAACAATAAGCTGAGGCGTTGCAGCGCTGAAGCAATGCTTTGAAGTTTGGCTGCATTAATGTGGAGCATCAGCATAGGGTCCTTCCTTCAATCTGAACGAGGAATAGCATCAGGAGACATTCTGCAGAAGGGCCTGCCACCAAATCAAAGAAATAATCCGTGTTTCTATGCATTTAATCATCTGTTATCCAGTGGCTTTAGTTAACAGTCTGCTTTAAATGCTCTGCTCTGTCCTAGTTTAATCACAAATAAGGCCAATTCACCCCTCACCCCAACAGAGCTATTCAAACTGCCTATAAATGTGTTTATTGC
This sequence comes from Cyprinodon variegatus, assembly GCF_000732505.1. NCBI lineage: Eukaryota > Metazoa > Chordata > Actinopteri > Cyprinodontiformes > Cyprinodontidae > Cyprinodon > Cyprinodon variegatus. The sequence continues at coordinate 880,231 of NW_015150629.1, read as the reverse complement.
GGAGATGCAGCAATCAAAGAACGCGCAATTGTCCAGTTGGTCAACTTTTCTGCACATGTGGAGTTAAGTATAAAAATGGTCTGTGTCATCAGATAGAATTTTAGATCTTAAAATCAAACGTGCATTTAAAACAGATTTAAATGCATGTGTGGTCTTCAGAGTTTCTCCTCCAGGAGATGCATTCAAGGAATGTCCTTACATGCATCAAAATGTAGAAGGATCCTCTATTTCTTCCCAACCAACAGCAGCTGTTTTAAATAGGTTTTTACATGTGGTTTGATGCACCGCTGCTGGGGTTCATTTTGAAATTCCTTCATGTTCAGTTTGATTCAAAAATGATTGTTTCTTCAGCTGAATCTGCTGCACGTATTTCCATTTTACATTGTTAATGGAAAAGAACAAAAACATACATTTCAATTACTTAAAATTACAAAAGAAATGAGGCTGATGAGTGCTTTTCTGGTTTTGAGCAATTGGATCAATTTCAAAACGCATATAAAAAATTATGGTGCATCCATTTTCTTTTACAGTTTAAAAAGGTTACTGCCGGGTGTGTTTTAGAAATGCACAAATCCAGGCTAGATGGGGGGCCGGGGGTGGCCATGGCCACCCTTAGCCAATCATTGGCCACCCCTACCATTTATTTCCCTCTAATACAGATGGTGGCCGCACTAATACTCTCAATTGGAATATTCCAAAACAAAACAAACAAAAGATTACTTTACAACAAAAACACTGGTTGATTCTGCACATCAATATACTAACATTAAAGATAAGTACAGAATGCATGCTCTTCAGAAATAGATTTTGTTTTATGGGGTAAAGAGAAAATGTCTCTGCAAATCATAGATAAATAACTGTTTTAATAAAAAATTATTAAATAATCAATTTATGTAGATATTAGTACTTGTAAATGTCAATTTTATTCGGAATGATTACTGATAAAAGTAGGTAAGTAAACAATGGAAAAGACGTTCGCTCAAAACTCAAACCTGAAAGAATTTTATCCACTATGCCTTTTATTTAGCACAGATGTTTAAATATATATGCGTCTATTTGTTAGAAAAGGCTGTTGGAAAGTATAGTTTTTCTTTATTTAGAAAATATGGATGTTTTGCTTGTTAATATTCCTGTTGGAACAGTGTAGATTGACCGTGAGGTTTTGGTGCGTATCTACTTCTGGCCACCTCTCATTGTACATTGGTTATTGCCTTGCCACCCTTATTAAAATTTTCTGGCTAGGCCTCTGGCAAGCAGTGCAATCTCTCCCATTAAGGTATATTCTTTCCCTAAAAAAGTAGTTTGATTCCAGCAGAAAATCCAAACTGCACCAAACAACAGCAACAAGCTGACAGAACCAAATAGGTTCAGGATGTTGGTGTTATGTTTTACTCCATTTATATGAACAGCAAGTTCTTGACCTTCTTGTTTTAGAGATAAACTGATGTCTATCAAGTGTAATCTGTTGATTTTAGAGTTTGAAAGAAAAATTAAAGATCTATAAAACATGAAAGGGGAAAACGAGAGTTGAAAATGAAGGATTCACAGGATTATCCCTATTTCTGAATCAAACAATGGTGCTGATGTGTTTGGGTGCTAATGTTGGGAGTTTTTAGTTTCAGCGCATTTAATGAATAGGAATAGGGATCTTCTCTGTCCTAACTAATTAATTGGTATTTTTTAAAGCAGTTATCAGGCATGAAAAACCTTTTAATTTCATTGCAGCTGTGGCTTATTGGAAGCAGACCGTATGAACACCTTCAAACCAAACCCTGTCGTGTCCATCCATGCAGAGTGCTATAAACACACCAAATGGCAGGGTGCAGGGGTGGTGGTTGCTGGGTGGATTTGAGGCATTTGGGGGTGTTTTGCACTTCAGAGGCAGAGGAGCTCACAAGCCTGGAGCACAGAGGCAAGGCAGCAGTGGAGGAGGGGGGGACTAGGCCCCAAATGTTGTTTCATCTCCTCTGCCTCCTCACTGAGCTGCCTTCATCCCAGCACCGGGAGTCGGCTTTGAGGGCTTCCTCTGATCCCAGCAGATCCGCTGTTGTCACTGCTCATCCCCTCCCCAAGCCCCAGTTTGTGCTCCCTCTCTTCTCTCCCCCCTCCCTGACTTATTTTTGCAGCTTTGTCTCTGCATTATTCTTGTTTTTTTCTTCCTATAAATACACAGAATTAGTGGCTGTTTTTCTCTCAAATAATACAGAAGCCGTTCTGTCGACTACAAAGACGCGATTAATTAGAAGACAATTTTAGCTTTTGTCAGTCTCCGTTTAAACTTTTATGACTGATTTAAAATTTATAGCAAAAAAGTGGCATTCGGCGTCACTCCGATGTGTCGGGGGAAGCTCCCCAGAGCTGTCATGTTGTTGCATAAGCTGTGAGAATCCGTCTCTGCGGGAAGCTTGTCTGACTGATTGAGATGCATTTCATGCAGACACGATCGGAGCACTTTTGTTTTGTACACAATGTGGAAATTCCAGTTTTTTTTCTTCTTCCTCTAAATGTTTTTAACTGAGCAGTGTATAAGTTTGCTTTTAGTCACTCCCTGCAGTTCCTCACATGCGTCGCATGTGAGAAAGCAGCTGTCCAGATCCGAGTGGATGAAAAGCTGTGTGGACTTGATCCCATGAGCTTTGTGGTGCAGTCTGTTCTGTGTCCCAAAGATTTATGCTAAATAAGAACAATGTTTGCTTTGTTAGTTATGTCTTTTTAGGCCAAAGATATTTCAATAATTGGTAATATTTGGATGAATTGTAGCTTCACTTTTCAATAATGCAGAGGTTGCTACGCTCCCCATTAATTAGTACAAGATAACTAAAAATCTGAGCTTTTCTTTTTCTTCTATATGTTGCTGCTTCTTGCAGATTCTTTCCAGGTAGTAGTTCAAAGGAATGTTTGACCCCTAAATATTTTCATACTTTGTGATGCTGCCACTATTTTAATATATTTCACACATCAGAATGTGCTGAATTTTGAAATGAAAGGAAAAGTTGTTTAATTTTTTTTTTTGGTAACTAAAAAATCATTTTTATTTGTAGAAGAACTCCACTTTTACAATACAAATTAGATGTTCATTAAATCTGCCAAATTTCTAGATTATTTTACATTACATCCTTTTATTTTAAAACTTAAAGTCGTAGTGAAGTCATATTTAAATGTAAAATCATTCTGGCTTAAACATGTATATAAATGTATTGTCCCAAAAGTTAAAATTATTTCTATTTTTAAAAAAATCCTGTCTTAAAATCTGTGTTCTTTTTTTTTTATTATCGTATGCAGGCCAGTTAATTATACGTCAGCTGGTACACCTAAATTCGGCCAATCAAATATCAACGGTCATCTGTCAATCAAATTTTTTTCGGTCATAGCATCTTGATTCATAAGTCGCAGCTAATGTACGCAACGGTTGAAATAAGAATCATTTAGTTTCCTATTGAGTTCCGTCCCAGTGTTCACGGGCATGGACGTCTTTGTCTTCAGCAGGCGTAGAGCTAACAGAGCGTTGCGAACTGTCACTGTTGCGATGCAAGGGCTCAAACATATACGGCTGTAAGCCTTCTTCACCAAACCAAGCTTCTGCCGCCCTGGCGTCCTCTTCCACAACAACTTCGTTCCCACTTTCCTCCTCTGAATAAAAAATGTATGATGGAGGAGACTCATCCGTGACCTCTGACTGAAACTCTCCTCCTCTTGCATGTTTCCGCTGTCGTTGCTAAGTGCTACTTGGTCCCAATGTAATTTCCCTTTGGGAACCTGCTAGCACTAAGTTGCGAACTGGTTAGCAAGATGCTTCCAACAAACTGGCCACAACCAAACTTGCTTGCGAACCTTCCGCCACAACAATCCGCCCTCTTGATAAACAAGCAATCACATTCCCTTTATTCACTGGTGTAAAGTCGTGCACCACTCGGGAGAATTTGGAAATGCAACTGTTCGAACAGCCATATCCCTACGACTTTAAGGCATTTCAGCATTTTAACTTGTATATTTTTCTGAAATAAATCACTCTGGTATGTATGTAGAGATGCTGGTGAAGATTCTCAGTCATCCATGTCTATAGTCATTCAAAAAAAACAACAACAAACCAATGGACTTTGTTTCCAAATTTAAAGACGTTTCGCTTCCCGTGACCAGAATGTTCACATTTTGGACAAAGAGGATGATTCCTTCCTGCTATCATCACAACCCCCACCCCCTTACAGGGGAACACCTCGCCTGTTTAGCCATTCCAACAATTGCCTTTAACGACCCCCCATTTAAAGACAATGCCGGTGTTGGGTATTACAGGCAAGAAAGAAAGAAACCAATCGACCCCCGTTCCATAGAGGCGGACCTATTCGACCGTTTCAATTTGCATGTTTTCTAAGCCAAAACAAGGCTTTGTTTTTGGTCCACCCTATAAAGCCTTGAACTCAATGCTATTTCTGACATTTTGAATTAAAAAAGCTTCCTGGGTGGGAAACGAAACATCTTCAAACTTGGAAACAAAGTCCAGTGTTTTTTTTTTTTTTACTTTTTTGGAATATATGCAGAGATGTTTAAATCCTGTTATTTGTTTACTTGTTCATCTATATTTTTGCCAATACAGTTTTGTCTTAAAAAAAAAAAAAAATTAAAGATGGGATGAAAAGCTATTTACGAAAAGGAGTGGAGCTAAAAAAAATGTCTCAGGGAGGACTGGACGGTTATTAATAACGACTAGTAAAATATAAGAAAATGTATTGGTTGTTCAGCCAAATCCAAAAACGCATCATAGCAACCGCCTTAGCAACCAAATGCTTCGGCAACAAAACCAGTGATAGTCACACCGGGTAATTGGTTATCATCTGAGAGGAGCTAAATAGATCATGTTTTGATTTTGATCAGCACATTTTTGCTGTTGTTTGTAACGACAATTCCAGCTGTTCTATTAAGGCCTTAAAGGTTTGTTTGTGAAAATCGGTGAACTAATGACATCGCAAACACAAACAAACGACAAGTCCCTTGTTTTTCGTTTGTTTGTTGCTGTTTCAAAGGTTATCTGGAAACTGTAAACTAAGCTATGGACGTGCCACAAGCACTTCTTAGTCCATCAGGTAAAAATGTAAATCCTTTGGCACAGCTGTAAACGGTCAACAACGTCACTGACAGGGTCGGCGGTCAGGGTGTTAATCCGAAGTGGCTCAGGGGCCCATGCTAACTCTGGAAGAGGACTCTGGACTATAATGAGCACTCTACAAATCTGGCCTTTGATAAAAGAGTAAGGAGAGCATAAGATGTCCCTTGAAAGGTTTTAAAGATTTATCACTAATAAAAAAAGGAATTTTTGTTTGGCGTGCTTGGTGTTCAGAATGGCAGCTCCAAAAAAGCTATCAAGACAATATTTAAAAATCATGTAAAAAAAAAAAAAAAAAGTTTTCAGTGGATTTTGTATTATTTCCTACAATGATTTGAGTGATTTTTCAGTTGCACATCTTTTGAAGGGCTGTTTCATGGAAGGGTCTTGTTGTTGAATGAGTGTCTGAGAATCTGGAATGTAATTGTAGTTGTCTGCGCTCCACCCTTCATTCTTATACGGCTGTGTAATCTGAGACTAACCAGCCTGTTAGCAGGTTACCCGTGGGATGGGAACCTGTGCCGATGATGCTTTGCTCCAGTTAATGTTATTTATTTATTTATTTATTTTTTCTCCTGTTTCTTGCTCAACATATCCAGGATGGTTTTATTTTTTCTCAGGTGATTTTTTATTTTTCTCCTGCTTCAGTTGGAGAACAGTTGCAGATTTCATGAGGTAGGGGTTGCTCATCAACTTGTTCAGAAGAATCACTTTGTTTGGGATAAATTTAATCTTTATATTAAAACCCTATTTATTTTCTGAAGTCTTTGTTTTATTTCGACAATTTTTTTTGTTTTTAATGTTTCATATTACTGAGAAATATCTGGGAAACTCTCCAATGCATTGATATTGTAGAGAGACCATACCGTTCAACAGAAATTGACTGATGCAATCCGCCGACTGATTTGTTTTTACCTTTGTATCTGTGTACGTGTGCATTCTCAGATTCATTAGTGCTTTCAGCAGCCAGTCCTTGAGATCACATGTAGTGCATGCATTGCTGCTCCCCTCCATTTGCTATAAATGATTAATAAAAAAAAATAATGGTTATAGATTTTTTTTCTTTAAATTATGGCTTGTGTAACATTTTTCTATCACTTCGTTATTTGGAGTAAAAATAAGTAAGCTTGTCTTGAAGAGATATAGATCTAAAATATCGGCAGTAGATATAAAAAATTATCTGTATCAGCATTAAAATATGAAATCGATTAATTTCTATGATAGAGGTCACTTTCTCAAAATGAGTAAAACATTATATTCCCTTTAAGTACATCAAATTTCACACAATCTTTCTAAAATAAAAAAGCATCAGTTTATCATAGTCCTGCTAAAATATGAGCCTGTCCAATGTAAACCAGATTTGGGTGCATGCCGCATAACTCCAACAAAAACAGGCCTGCAGATTGTAATATTGACATATAATTTATGAGCTGTATTTCTCATCCCCAGCTGACATTGAAAAAACCCACAATGCCCTTAAGAGATGTATTTGGTTTTATAATCGGTGTTTTAAGCATTTACTGTAGGTTTTATGTCTCTCCTTTGTTGCTGGTCCACATTAAAGCTTATTTTCCAGTCTGACAAAAGACTTTGCCAAGGCTTTTAAAATGCAGGAGGCTGTCTAACCTGCCAAATAAAGTTTTAGTTTTATTTCTGCCTCCAGGCTTTAAGGGTTTCATTTTTTTCATGTTGTTGAATGCATGACTTTACTTCCTGTGTGGAAAAGGGCTGATTTCTAGCTAGCATGTATAGATCTGTGCACTAGATCCAACTCTCTCTTCCCAGATAGTGCAACTAGAGGCCTGGAGTCAGGAAGGTAACGTCTTAGTTCAGTTAAATTTAAAGTGATGAAAATACCAGAGCCTCTAGGATTTGAAAATTGTGTTGTTTTTGATAATAATATTATAGTTAAAAAGCAGTTATTTGTACTAATTGTTTAATTGTTATATCAACTGTGCGAAGTTCATAGAAAATATGTTTTAAACTGTACATTAGAATTGAGCGTCTTGACGAGGATCATCTTAATGTTTAGAGAAAATGGGGAACTTCACAGACTGATACAAAAAAAATTCAATCTGAAGCTACAAAGAGTTTTGCTTGTAGAGCAACAGGTGGATTTGAACTATTGGTGGCTAGTATGATGGATGGGGGCTTGTTGGTCTATGGACCAGTGGCCATCGACTAAAAAACAGATTCTGATTTCAGATCGATGGAAGAAAAGAGGAAATGGTTTTGCACTGCTGCTGTGTTTAGCCTGTAATTTTTCTGGCTTGGATTCGATCCAAAAGCAGCAGAGCCCAGACCGATCCCTTGTGCTTTCCTTTAACTTGGACTCCAATAAGTTTGCTTTGTCAGACACATACTCCCCTGTTCCTTTTTTTTCCACTTCTCCAGCCTTTTTGTAACCTTCCATCACTCATTTTAGTACTTTCCTTGTTATTGTCCCTCAGCTGGATAAACACTGGCTCTGCTCTTTATCCTCCCTTTATATTGAACCAGTTGGAAGAGGAGGAGGAAGGGGGGTTGAGGATATACAGCAGGGCATCAGAATTCCTGCTACGCTCTCTGCAGTAGAAGCTTCAAAGATTTCGTGAGCCTTGCTGCTCTGAGCTCTTTCAAGGTTACTTTTCTCTGAGACTCATTGCACATACCACTGCCTGCAAACCATTTTTTATTTTAGACCCTGGGTTTATTTTTCATGCTTTTGATTGCGTCCGGCTATACAACCAGCTGAAATGAATCAAACAGCTACACCTTATGCTTTGTACCAAAAGATTAATCCCATCCGGAATTGTGAGATTTTGTTTCACCTGCTTTCACATGTCTGCAGGCTGACGGAGCTACAGGTGCTTCCTATTAGTCATCCTCGAGCTGCTTTGCGAGTGCAGAACTCGTCTTCCACCGCCTATTCGTAATGATGAGTCTTTGTGATTTATAAGCCCTTAGAGGATTTGCTGAAATATCTGCGTCTGTGTTTTCTTCCATGACTGTTATTGCTGAGACTTAAAATAAAAGAATGCATCCTTGTTTTTAAGCACGACCACAGGATTTAAATTCCCAAGTTGCAGCTAACAACAAAACAAAGTTTGTTTATCTGGTTTAGCTGAAATATAATTCATTTTTAAAAAAGTTTTGTGTTTTGCTTTTAAATGGCTTGGATGTAGTTTCTGTAAAATTAGGATTTTAGTTATTATTTTTTTAAATATCACCTTATAGAATCCCCAACATATCAGCCCTAAAAGCTGTTTGACAAAATGTTTGAGTGTTGGCTTGTATCCAGACATGTGGGAGGCAGGATCCATATGTCAAACTGCCTTGAAGGGGCCTGTCTTTAGATTAAACACACACCAGACACACTGAAGTTCCCTGGGCTTCAGTTTCCAGGATAGAGAACCATAAACCTTGTGGTGTGATGCTTGTAAAAGATGGTTAAAAGGATTTGCATGAACCTGAATCACCCATGGAATGGTCGCTGAGGAGCTATAGGGTGAACTTTCCGTTGGTTTTTTGGCTAATCGTCGTTTAAAAAACCTCATAGCAGATATCCAAGAACAGAAAAAGAAATGGCAAACTGAGCTCTCTGTCTGGGAAGGGTCAGAAAGATGCTTTTTGTGGTAAAATAGGTGGTAAAAAGATAGTAAACTCAACACTGAGATTGATGTATTAAGGGATTGTGGATTAATGACTCAGTACTTAAATTATACTAATGTGGAGAAATACTATGAATATGAAATGCTAGGGAAGCCTCAATTACCTTGGAATAAGGTCAGTGTTTATGAATCAATAATAATTTTAAAAAAATGTAGTGTCACAAAAATGCCTGAATTTATTTGCAAAGAATCTTATGAGCAGATCATCATCATTAGATTCTCCAGTAGATGCACCGATTCTGCACAACATTTTAAAGAATTTTTTTTTGTCACTTGGGGCCTTTTTTAATCAGAAACAAATATTTTTCACTAACTGCTTATGTATTTAATATTTAATTAATCTCAGCATCCTTCACACTCTGCTCATTGCTCTACTGCTCTGTTGTTTTTATCAGCCTGCTTTGGTTACATGCATGTTTATATATTTGCTCTCTACTGTATATTGACTGGTATTTGTTTTTATTACTGTTTGTAAAAATAAGCAATTTTTTTTACTTTTGTTTTCAGCTTTTATTGTCATTAAACTGTCACAAGTACAGAGCAACAAAATGAAATCTTAGCATTCAATCCATTCCCTTGGGGAGCAGTGGGCTGCCATTTTGCGGCGCCCAGGGAGCAGTGTGAGGTTAAGAGTGTTTGCTCAGGGACCCAGAGTGGCAGTCTGTGGGAGTCGGGCTCAATCTCAGAACCTCAGGATTCAAAGCTCTATGCCCTAACCACTTGGCCGCCCCTCCCCCCCAAAAAATAACTTAATTTTATTGGTCTCACATTGGAGAAATGTACCTCTGCATTTAACCCATCCCCTCTCGGAGCAGTGGGCTGCCATTGTGGGGCACCACTCCCAACATTGTGAGCATCCTACATTTAAAATTCCGACTTATACTCAATGCATTTATTAATTTTGGTCAATAAGATATAATTTTGATATTGAACTTTAAACCTGAGACTGCCAAGGATGCTCACATTAGATGCTTGTACAGAGTTATGACCATTACTCTGCCATGTTGAAATATTTGCCTTAAAAATTCCCACATAAAACTACATCGAACCTGGAACAGCAGTCTTTGACAAATGCTGGAATTGTAGACTGAAATGTATAATAAAATGTTGGAAATTTGGTTAAAGTCACTGAAAATTACTGATACATATTGATATTGAAATATTGACCTGCACTAGTTTACACATTCATGCCAGAGTAACTGAACTCTGTTTAGTTTCTGCTCAACGGAGCTTTAAACTGATGGTTCTCCTTACATGCGCCAGCTGTTGTGGTTTAAATCTCTGTCCTGACGTGGCCAGATCATTCATGCCAGCGCTTTTTGATCTTTTTCCCACATTTCTCAGCAGAAAGGGGGTGGCTGTTTGTTTGGGCTTGACTCGAAGTGGTTTTGAAGTGTTTTTGCAGCCCCTGCCATCCTTCAAATTTAATCTGCCTGTGTTTTCCATTTTTTTCTAGCCTTCTATCTCTTTTCCTCATATCCTAAACTGATCTACACTGAAGTGCAGTACGCCTGCTAGAGGTCTAGGCTGAACATTTTTTCAGGGGTCGGGGATGAAATCAAAATGTGGTTGAGTTAGACAAAACATCATTACCTTTTTTGATGCCTTTTACCAGATATCCCACTTGGTGTTATCAGAAAGCTGTTTATGGTAATCATAAATGTAATCTCAGCTTTCTTTTCAGTTGAGGTTTTGGCGTCAAGTCCTCATCAGACACGATGATCTGATATAAGTATCCGCGTGCCGCACGTTGTTTAGGAAAAATATGTCCTTTAATTACAGTTTCTGTTGTTTTATCTTTACAATGAATGCCTGTTATAAGTTTGTTGTTGTTTGTTCTGATTGTTCAATGAATCCCGCATTTAGCTCTTGAAGATTTGTTCTAGGTAATCAGAGTTGCAGCCAGTTTCACCGGAGACCCTGATTGGGGATGATAGAAACGGCACCGATCTGAAGAGCATAGATAGCAAATCTACTCTGAAGAAAGTCCATGGTCTGGGTTTCTGCTATATGTAATTGATATCAATTACAGGTATCAGCAAAATAAGAGCTGCAACTCCTTCAGAACAGATGAGAAATATGCTAAAACATTGCAAAATAAGAGTTTAAATTCATGAAACGTTCACATTTTCTTTATGTTAAAAAACCAACACCTTAGACTTGGAGAAACTTTATTTTCATTTTGGCTACATTCACACTGCAGCCTGAAGTGACCCAAATCCGATTTTTTTGGCCCATTGCGACCTGTATCTGATCTTTTCATGGCTGTCTGAACAACACATCCGATTTTTTCCAATGCTACCCAGGCCACTTGGCTATGTGGTCCTGAATCCGATACGAATCTGATCTTTCCAATTGCCACCTGTGTCTGAACGGCTAGGTCGCATTCATCCGACCTGAATGCCATTAATGCCCGACAATGGTCATTATTCTGGGTCTTGCTACGCAGAAGGGGCAAGGAAAACAACAACCATGGCGGACGACGATGTGGAGAGCAGTATTCATGTTTAACCATCTTGAAAAGATTATGTTTTTATGGTTGTGAAAGATCGCTAGATGCGCTCCTGTACTACAATCCATGTTTATTTTCGTAAACACAGAGCACGCTGGCTTGTGATGTCATTGCGTCCTCTACTGTGCATGCGGGACACTTGCGTTGTATGACTGCAGTTCACACAGGAGATCACATACAAGTCGCATATATTTGGAAATATGAACGGCAACGCAAAAAAAAAAAATAATTTCACAAAAAATCAGAATTGAGCATCAAGGCCTACAGTGTGAACGTAGCCTTTGTTTACACACAGAGTGTATACAAACATTTCCATTTCTTACTCCTCTCTGGCTTACAGTGAATCTGCCAGCATGAGCCTACAGTGTGTTGAGCAGCTCTCTGTAGTAAAGGAACAACTACAGATGACAGTCCACTGTCGCTCCTTAGAAACTTTGACGTTATATTTGGGGACCTTTCAGGTCGCTCTACAAACTTTTTTTAATCAAAAAAGCAACTAGAGAGAAATTTAGTCATTGTGTTTCGAGCGTGTTCACATGAAATCTACCATTACTGTTTCATAACAGCACCTAGAGCTGCAGTCAGTCTCTCCGCTTGCACTCAAATAATTAACTGATTAACACACAGTTTGAATCATTTATCCACCCCGTTATGAGTGTGCATCTAATTACTGTCTTTTTTGGTAACATTAGATGTATGCAGTGTGGATTACGGTAATAAAATAACGTAAATTATCATAGTTCCGATACGCAATACCACCCTATGGCCCACAACCACAGTAAAAGTAAAATACTAGAGGAAACACTGCAGTATCAGAGGCAGCTTTAATCAAACTGGATGCCTCGTTTTCCCTTGAGAGAGTTTTTTTTCCTCCCACCTTAATGAAAATATCCTTTTTTTTTTTTTGTAGCTGTTAAGATGGTCTCCTGTACAAAGAGCATCCAGGAACTAACAGCTAACTAACCTTTGTGATGCTGAAAGAAGTTAAAAATTCTTGTTAAAACCTTGCAATCAATTAGGTCTGTGTCTATCTGTTTTAGGTTAGAGTTCTGCAGCTTTAATGTTTTGAATCCGTTCTATATGTTTTATGTTTTATATGTTCTAAATCATATGCTGCTGTCCTCTTGGACAGGTCTCTCTGGGACTAAACGGGTTAAGAAAAGGCTAAATAATTACATAAAAACAGACTATAATTCTTCTCCATATTAGCTAAAAACTTTCAAATTTTCTTTTTTTTTATTGTGGAAGAGAAACATGATGATCTGTTTAGTGCAGCATTTAGCACCAGCGAAGTTCTTCAAAGAGCTTAGTTTATGGGAAATGTAATGGGCTGTTTACTTGTGTTTAGAAATATGCACAGTCTAAAAACTTGATAATGTTAAGTCTGTGTTTCCAAGGCCCTGATAAGTATGGAAAAAGAAAACAGGATATGGAAAATTATTGGTGTTCTTTTCTAAAACATTCATCCATCTGTCCATCCATCCACTATTTTTTACTATTTTTTTTAAAACAAATTCCCTCTTTCCTCAACGCATCGTTTTGTTTTTCAGGAAAAAAGTTAGTTTGTTTCTCTTTGTGGGGCGTTTCAGATTCCTGTGGGCCTTATTTGGTGCACTGCAACCGAAATAACACAACCAAAGCCCATCCTTTGTCAAGTCATTCTCCTGACTGGCCATGTGGGCCCAGACTTAAAATGAAGGAGTAGGAATGAGTGGGGGTCTGTTACAATACGCATTGGGGGGGGGGACAAGCAGTAGAGTTTAGAACCCAGGTCCCTCCCCCAGAATAGTTGGATTTGAAGCCCTCCCATCCCCCTCAGCCTGCATACACACTGCTGCTGAAGAGGCTTTGCATTCTCAATGAGGAGAGAGTTGGAACTCCTACTGTGTAGAAGCACATTGGACTTCTTTTTTCTCCTACAAGACCCCCCCCACCCTTGTTTCTTTTCCTGCTTATACCTGCTCTTTCCCTCTACGTTCCATACAGAAACCCTTCAGTTTCAAGAAAGTTGGGTTCACTGATCCATCCATATTTCATGCCTGTTTTGATTTGCCGTGGAGGTATAGGTGCATATTCGTGGGTAAAGATGTGACCTTGCATATGTAACACAAGCCTTCAGGGTAGTTCCCCGAGGTAGAGAGCAGGAGGGGGAAAAATGCTAAATTAGGTGTGTTGGTTTCGAGAGAAAGAAGATTCAAAGGAGTTTTGTGCAGCAGATCCCGTCTCTGCATGGCAGGCTGTCACAGAGTGCAGTCTGAGACGCCAATATAAAAAACAGACAGTGCACTCTGTTGTCAGTTGGTGAGGAGTTAAAACACTTCTCAGGGTTCAAGGGTCATAAAGTCAAGGAGTCATGGAGGTTGGCTCAGTCGGTTTAACTTCTTTCTGCCTGGCCGTTTAGAAATCTGCTACCACAGAGAAATTTAGCTTTATGATAATTAAAAACCTAAAACGTAAAATGTCCGAACTCTCTCTGAATGTTAGTTCCTTTGGTCCATTTAAAAAGAATTCACTCCAACTTGTTGACAATCACCTGTGTGAATAAGTTGATGAATTGGCTTAAATGTCCCTTTAGATGAAGCACAGCATCAGAAGGAAGGAAAGTTTAGCTTTTTATCAACATTCACTTAAGTTCAGCATTAAACATAAAAGATTTTATACATATAATTTAACTTTTCTTGTTCAAAGGAACTCCACTTTTTTGTTATTAGATATCAGTAGTATTCATTCTGGCTAAAAATTTGACCATTTTCTTTAGAAACAGAGAAGCCAGTTTAAATTAATTACTTTGTAGCCATGGGCAAGGCTTTTAAGCACGGGTCACCGGTTTTGAATAGGTTTGAAGTCAGAGCTCTTCCCGAACTCCCTAAAGCCGGGCATACGCTGTACGATTTTGTTGCCCTTTCTGGGACGATTTTTTCAGTTGTGTGAATTTTCCAGTTTGTCATATTGGGCAAATTGCTCAGTGGGCATGCGCAAACAAGGATTCCTCTTCTTCCTCTCAGACTAAAACGCATGGCAGGGGTGCGAATGAAATGAAGTTCTTTCTGTATAATTGACAGACCGTAGTGGCCACGTAAACTCAGCCATGTCTTTGTCCAAATATGTCATCGCCTTTTCTTTCTAGGGCTTACAGCACACAAAATTGCACAAATTGCCAAGGCAGTGTGTTTCTCTCTAGTGAGCTTTATGTTCCTCTTCTACTCGTTTGGCTTCCGGATAGACTAGTCCGAGTAGCGCCATCTCACTGCTGAGTCCGACATGGTTTTTAGACGTACAGTGTGAGCAGGTAGATCGCATCAGAGCGTCAGGTCGCACAGTGTGAGAACATACATCGTGAGCTGTGAAGTTTTTAACCCTGCGGTTTTGTCATACAGCGTGAGCTATAGCTGTGTGCAATGATTGAAAATATCACACAGTGCATTCCCGGCTTAAGATATTCATCCTTTCACTTTTACCAGGTGGGTCAGCCTGATGTCAAAATAGATTTTTAGGGAATATTTGGCTTGGATCATTTCCATGTTAATCCATGTTAATGTTCAGCTTGCATTGTTCAGGACATACAGTGGTCCCAACCTTTCTTGCTGGACCACTTATAGTATGATAGACGCATGCGTTCCTTTTGTCAGCCTGGTAACTTAGTATGAGGTTTCTTAGAGAACTTAAAAAAAAACAAAAAAAAAACAGCTTTTCTGTCCATGATTGAGTAACTAATCAAGGTATAGCTGTATAAACACTTTGTAACTTTAAAAAAATATGCAAATAAAGGAGGTTGTATCATTCTGGTTGGAAAGACAAAATAGTTCAGGCGTACTATTAGGTCTAAAATTAGAATTGGGTGTAAATTTGTTTAAAATATCAGATTTTTCTTCTATGTCATTTTCATACTCTGTACCTGTTGCCTGGGAGTCGGCGTGGAAGCTTTACTCCCATCTAGCGGTGCGATAAAGGAATTGCAAACAACCAGGAAGTGCGCTCCTCTGCCTCCCGTTAGCGCGTAATAACTACAGAGAGGTAACGATGCCAGCACATGGTTTCTTCTTTCTGACCAGAGGGAGGACATCGATCCCCTCACACTTGAGAAATCAGCTTAAATAGACATGAGAAATCTCACAGAAAATATGAAAAAAGCTTAAGGAGTTTGTTGTACGGACTTCTATAAAGTATAACAGCAATTTATAAATGTTTCATTGAAACTTGTCTCGTGTAGGCTCTGTTTTTAAGATAGTAGTCAAAAACATAAATGAACAGCTCCTTGTACAAATCATACAAAAAAAAATAATTGCAACTAGAATGATCTACGGCCCTCTTTATGGATTTATCTACTGACAATACATCTTCTTTTATAGCAGGAACATGTAAGGCTAAGGAGTTCAATTCAGCTAAAAAAAAAAAAAAACTTTCTTAATCCTAAGGGAAATGAAATGTGGCAGTAACTCACAGGGTTTTTTTTTAAAAAGCATAAAAATCTAGAGTTTGTTTCTCCCAGCCTCATCGTCAGTCTGGGAAGATACCATCTGCCTCACCGTCCCCTAGTCATGTCCTTTCTCTGACTTCTGCACCATTGTGATCTTCTCCTGGCTCCTGATGGTATTGTATCTTTGGGTGGTGGTATGTGAAACTGGGTCCTCTGCTGTTTCATGTTTGCTGCTGGGTTTTTTTTCTCCCCTCTACCTTTGAAGATCAATCAGGAAGTGACCTGGGCTGATCAGTTGAACTTTGCCTTCTCTGCCTGAGCCTCAGTAAGACAAGGCTGTTCTGAAGATGAAAAGAGGTGCAGTGTTTGTGTTTCTCTGGAGGAAAATGGCAAAGTCGGGTTGGGGTGGAGGATGGTGGCGGTGATACAGTTTGCTAATTAGGAAGCAGAGAGGAGCTGTGGGACTCTGAGAGTGAGATAAAACATGGAGACGCTGTGATTGTTAAGAATTCATGTAAAGTCACACTCTTACCTTTTTTTTTTTTTTTTTTTTTTTTAAACCAGTATACCCAAACACAAAACACAAATTGCATCATGTGGAGCAGTTCTTGCTCAGTTTATCTATAAGCTCCATCTATGCTACACATGATTGCATGATGCTGATGAAAGATTAGAAAAAAAAGGCAAAGGCAGTAGACTGTAATTATTAAAATTAAAGAACAAATTTGAAATTTATAGTTTGCTATAAACATATGTATATTTAATAGGCATTACTACTCTAAAATCTTGACTTGTAACAATATGTTGCTTACATCAGCCTTAATGTCTGATTATTGCCACATTTCATCTAGCCCTCTGAAACAATCCACACCAAGTTTGGACTGAGCTTGGATCAGTTAACCGTGCCAAGCTTGGTTCTTATGACCATTTACATCACGATAGCACCGTTCCTATAGTTCCACTATACTACAGCTCTATTACGCAAACATAAATGGCGGAGCCCATAAAATTCAGGAACTTATGTTTGTTTACATTAGTGATATTTCGTTGTTTGGGTATTGTCAGACAAAGAAGGCATCCTTCTCGGTCTTGACATCATCCCAGGGCGCACCACGCTCTTTTTATGCTATTTATTGTTGTTAATAATCTAAGAAAAAAGTTGTGTTTTGAACAGTTGAAGAGATCTGTGAAATGCAAAACTGGACACAGTAGAAAACCCATGTAATGAGTCAGCTGACTGTATATAAGAGTAGATGCTGTCTGCTCATGCGCGCTTTGTTATCAGAAAACTGAGTCACAGATGAACCGTGCCAAGCCCTCTTTTAAAACTAGTACTAGATTTAGGTTGGGTTGTG
The DNA here is from genome assembly GCF_000732505.1 of Cyprinodon variegatus. Taxonomy (NCBI): domain Eukaryota; kingdom Metazoa; phylum Chordata; class Actinopteri; order Cyprinodontiformes; family Cyprinodontidae; genus Cyprinodon; species Cyprinodon variegatus. The sequence continues at coordinate 863,199 of NW_015150629.1, read as the reverse complement.
TCTGGCACGGTCCAGTTCAGTTGCGTTCCCTTTACATTCAACAACAATCTCCATTACCGGCTCTGACCTTTTTTTGCGGGGTTTCAAAAAGGCAGTGTTAAATTGGGTAAATGTTAACCTGTAAAGTACTTCAAAATGGCAACATGGTTTCAACGTAGTGTGCTGCTGAATTTTCACTACATGTATTTTGTATGAGTGTATGGGCCCTTTGATATCTGGACTCCTTCCCCTATATTTCTCTTCAACACAATTGCATGTTACTCTGAAAGTTGTCAAAATGACACAAAAATTAGGCCAATAGACTGAATTTTAATGAGCGTAATTGCTGCAGATGGGGTCATTTTATGCACATTTAGCTCCTTATTTGAACATATACGTGGAAAGAGCAATATGAAAACACAAAGTCTACTCCTTTCAAACCGGCCAATCGTGTGAATGTTTTTCCCAACAGGGAGGAAAAATTGGAGTGGGCTTAATTACTAAAGAGGAAAATACAAAAGAAGTGCTATGCACTATGCCCATATAAGAATCACAGTGGGAACCCTGTATTAGTTGTGTTTCCGTTCATGGACGTTACAATTGCTCAATGTGTTTTACAGAGTACCTAAGATTAAAATATCTCCAAATCAAGGAGTATTTTTATTTTTCTAACCACTTGAACACTCTTGGCCCGTGCAACTCTCACTAAAATAACTGGACATTTCCAGATCAGAAAAAAGTACTGTTTGTGTAATTATTCCTGGCATTTTATCTGCAATGTTTTCTATTTTAGCATTCCAATGTCTTTCAGTCTTATCGTCGTTCATAGCCGGTATGTCTCAAAGTTTGGTTTCCTAGATGATAATTGGTACCAGCATAGGCTGGTTGGTGTTCTGCCAATTGCTCTCTGTTTTTGGCTCAGTCAACCAGCTAGAATTGGTGTCTGGCATCTATTGGTATTTCCACCACAAAACCTGCACCCCTTTCTGTACATCTGCTGGAACGTTGTTGTTTTTAATTTTTTTATAATGTTGGAATTCTTGAAACTTTTGAAATGCAGATTTTGCATTCTACTTTATATCTTACCCTGATGTATCTTGAAACTTACAAATCTTTGGGGGGAAATGCCTTTTGATTATTTTAGTACTAAATAATGTGAAGAATAAGATGTGAGTTGCAGATATGAAAAAGAGTCCCTTCCAAATTTCGGAAATTTGGTTGTCAGAAGGTCCGTGAGTTTCTTTATTGTTTTCATTTGTCTTTTCGGTAAAAATGACCTCACAGTAGCACTTGGCAGTTTTAACCAATTCTGAGCTTAAACTCTCAAAATTAGTTTATGTGGGTTTTTGTATCACTTTGTTAAATGAACTGTGAGATTTAATTTCCTTGTGTTTATGCTGTATTTCAATGTTTAGTCTTTCTACCAAAGGTCTACCAAGGCTTAACAGAGAAGTTAGAAATAATGAACAACCTTAGAAGAAACATGAAGATGTCTGCTTTATGATTCAATGCTCTGTTTGGTTTCTGTTAAAGATATACTTTGAAAAAAATTGAATTTATTCTTCACTGTCTTAGAATGTTATTCCAGATTACCTACTTTTGCTTTCATGATTCAAAGGATCTCTTAGACAGGAAGACTGTTTCATGTTGAACGTTTTTGGACTGTTTTCATGATGTTGATTGAATTTGTTTTTTAAATCTCTTACCAGACCCCTAAGAGGCATCTATCTGCAGACCTCTTATGATCTTAAAAAGATATTGGCTCTCACTTCAAAACACCAAATGAAATGTAGGAAAATTAATCAAAAAATTCAAATGCTGAGTAATGATGATGTAATCATCTGTTCCTTATCTGAACAAGCTTATTTCTTTCAGTTAATGTGAAGGCTTCATCATTTATTGCTTGGAGAAATTTGCCTTTTTAAATGTACTATTATTTAACTTAATTTTCTCATTGTTTTCACATTGAAAGGAAATATCTATAAGTAGTAATATTTCAGAAATAAAGAAAAACGTCAGGTTTCCTATTATTTGTAGCTGGGTGTCAGCAAGTCAGATTTTGAAGAAATGCCAAACCGTGGCGTTACACTGACAAACCGCTGCAGTTAAAATGCCAAACGGCAGATTCTTCTTAGAGAAATTCAGTCATATGTCTTATGCATATTTTGAAAGCGAAGCACTGTGCATCTCTACTCATCACATTTATGTCAGCGAAGCTATTTCTATTTACATACCAGGAACTTGTGAAACACCCTTGAGGAACTCTTCCCCTTTATTCAGATTTAAAATTCTGCACATGACAATGATTAAATCGTGAACCTGAACAGCAGAGATTTCTAGTGTTAAGACATCTGATGAAAAAAAGCCTGCTATATTTTTTGCCGTACCCCTAAACCCAAACCCCCCTACCATAGTTTACATGCTCGCAGAGGTATTAAATATGCATTATTAGCAGCTATTTTTATAGGGTTCTATGCTTAATTAAATAAGGAGTGCATATAAAAATAACCATAATCTAATCATCAGTGTGTGCTCTACTTAATGATGAGGTGTTAAATCATGAACTGCGGATGACACACACAGGGAATTTAGAATCCATTCCTGCTCTCTAAGGGTTTTAGCTTTTTTTATATATATTTTTTTTAGTTGCCGTAAGATAGCGTCACCTTCTGTATCTTTAAATGTAACAAAAAGGCGGCGCAGAAGTTGTTTATACTATATTTGGAATTTTTCATGGATGCCATTCAGAAATTCAATATACAATACTTAAAAAAGTCAAAGGACCGCGTACCCGTATATCAGATCTCCATTTGATAATAAAAAGCCATGCTGAAAATCAAAGCTGTGGTATAGGTAATCTGTTTTGTACAATAGAATGTTGAATGATCACCCAGCAGGGCATTTAATCTAAAGTCACTGATGTTATAGGGTTGCCCAGTTTGCTGAAATGTTGTTTCAGCAACTCAAAATGGTGCTTGAATGCATGCCTGACAACTCCATGGCATGTTTTGTTTTTAGGTAACAGCTGGTGTTGTGCACGTAAATGAATTTGTTATTCAATAGTTAATGAAATAACTTTCAGTGTGTCACATTTTGTCCCACGAACATTCCCAAATAGCTCTAATGTTCGATGGAACAGATGGAGGAGTGAATTAAACACATATGTTGTCGTCCTTGGATGAGTTTTCTTTTTTGCTGGATATTAGCCTGTCAAGGGAGCAACGTTTGCTCAATTCTCTTGATTCTCTGGTTGTAATGAAAACTCCTCTTTACAGTTTTTTAATCTTTGTCCATTTTGGTTCTCCAACATGTGCTCAGTGATGTGGGAAAGCTTCAACCTTTGAACGATCACTATGTTGACAAGGAGGAAATGTGGCGTTGTGTGGAAACTATATTTGATCAGAGGACCAATGTCGCCAGTCAGTGGCATCATTGGTATCATTTCTCCAACCTCCAGTAGTTGCCTACCTACTCTTGCCTCTTAAGGCCAGACGTCATCATCACCAGCTTCAATACATCCTTGAAGTTGAGATGTACGTCTGCGTTGGGTTTCTGTGCCAGTTTGTTAAAGCTTAGGTGCAAACCTAAAGAAGACGTGCAGTCGTTGGTACTCTAACAATGGTGCAATATTTTCCAAAAACGCAGGGGGTTGTACTCAGTAGAAATGCAGTGAAAAAACAAGAAACCGGTCACATTTTTTAAAATATTTTTTTATATTTTTTTCCAAAATGGCTGCAATATTTTAAACAATCATGATGAATAGTGTTTTTGTGGCAACTAAACAGACATAAACAAAGCGCTTGAGACATAGAAGATGATGGTATGTTCATCCATTGCATCAAGAAGATGGGAATGCAGTCTGTCTTTTTTATATCAAAAGTTAAAAAGAAAATACTTTGCTTTACTAAATACAAGCTTATAAGCAGTAATAATTTAGCCTTTATGTAATTTGTGCCACTTTAAACTTCTGGGCCATTTGATGTCAGAAGAGAAGAACTTGTTTGGCAAGAGCTTTGATCCCCCTTATAACGAGGCTTATGCACGTGTGGTCTGCACACAGCTATAAAAACGGGGAGATGCGCGACCTACACCGTGGCAGTTTGTGGGGTACATGCTCGGGGGCGGCACTGCACGATTGCGTCACTTTTGGTGTGCAAACACCCACATCCTGTTTTAATATGGGGAGTATAAAGCTAGCTTTAATTGTTTGCTACATTAATTTAGAGTGAAACTGCCTATGCTCCGTGGAAATCATAGGGTTTTAGTGCTGAATCATTTACATCATTTTCTGGCCAATATAGTCGAGCTCCTCGGTTGAGGGCAGTGATTACAGTGCCTACTAGAGGACATCAGGTCCTAATTAAGTCTATTTCCAATGGTTGGTTCGGATATATTTAAATCCAAAACTCTTTCACACTGGAGGTATCTTTATAGGGCTTAGGAAGGAGTCATCCTAATCCTCCATGAAGAACAGAGCAGATACCGGTCCTGCTGATGGGTTAAATTCATCTGATGGCACTCTCTAGCTGTCCTAGACTAACTGTCTGGCTCCTAGAATCTCTTCAATGAACTGGGAACAGTGCTGGGAAACGCAGCAAACCTTTTGGCTATGATGTGTATTTAAGCACAATTCTGGTGGAGGTGGACTGTCTGTTCAAGCTGTGTTGGCTCCAGGTATCGCCTCATGCCACCAGTAGTGACACTGACCTGGGTTAAATACTAAACACATCATGTGCATAAAGTCTTTCACTCACTTGATGTCAAAGATAATACTGTTCCCTTTTAAATAGCTTTTTAAATCTTTCCCTTTTCTCACTTCATTGCAATAAATGAAACTGAAAATGAAAAAGTTTTACCCAGAGAGTGTTGTCAACATGATCTGGTAGCAATTAGAATTGCGGATTGGAAAGAGGTTGAAAATTAAAGTTAAAGAGATCAATGTCCGTATTCTGACAGAATATCTCTCATTTCTTTCCTATTGAAAAGTTACATTGCTAGTAAAAGCTCTGTGTGTGCGTTAAAAGGATTATCGACCCCGCCTGGTTCAAAACCAACAGGTGTGCATTTCCTTTCCATTGTTTGCATTTCTTTTTTCTCCTCCTCCCTTTTCCTTCTGCAGCTCTTTGATCTTTTTAAACTGATTGTTTACTTTATGAAATGGTTTATCAGTCGCCAATCTCATCTTTATTTCCTCCACTTTTTATCCAAATTCTCTCCTCTATAATTTAAATGTGTCACTTATTTTATATTTTTAGACTCCCCCTATCTACCCACATGCCGTAATGTTTCTCTATCCTTGTGGGGACTTTCCATTGACTCCATTTACTTGTAACCTCTTTCTACAGCCCAGCAGTGACCCTAACCCTAAAAAAATCAATTCACACCTTAGTCCTAATCTAATGCTTAAGCCTAAACCAGCAGGGACTGTTCTAACGGTCTCAGGACTCTTTGATGTATGAGTTGCCCACCCCTTTTTCAGTTATGATTCAATTTAATTACCATATTAGTTGATGATTACTTTGATATTTAATCTGAATAATAGTTTCAGTTGTGTGTGTTAGCGTGTCAACTTCATCCTTGTTTACTTTATGTTTGTACTTAGCTGCTGTCTGTTTTCTGTGATTGGAGCATTTTTCCTTTGCATGTTTTTATCTCAATTTATGGATATGATTCCTGTTTGCAGTATGTTTTGTATTTGTCTGGGTTTATGTATTTGCACCTCTCCATCACCATAGATCCTTATTACTAAAACAAGTAATGACACAGCTTCCTTCTTTTATAGTACCTTGCATATTTAGATGATCTCGCTCCTTTGTTTTGGTCTATTATCATTATTTTCAGACAAAATATAGAAAACCTGCTGCCTCGGATGTTGTAATTAAATGTAATTTGCCTCCACAATAAACACGGCAGTACTTTAATGGAAGTTTTTGGTCATAATCTCACATTGACTAGGAAAGAGAAACTGAACAACCTGATAGCCGTGTTTGTGTATCTTGGCGTACCTTTTAAAGCTAAATCCATTTTTAATGCAAGCTCACATAAGGTAAAGTATCTCTACTGTAGTGCCATACCTCTGACATTCAAACCTTAGCAACCACCACAATATTTACGGTGGCCTTGTGAAAACATTTGAGGTAATGCATGTTCTTTCATCAGAAAGTTTTTTTTTTCTTGCCAAGTAAAATCAGGCCAACAAAGATCATCAAGTCAAGGTTGTTGAATTTTAGCTTTTCAAGGGTAAAACCTCTATTATGTGACGCTTAATCCTCTCCTCAGCCTCCAGTGATCAGTGAGCGTAACTGCCCTGAGAGTACATGTGTTCGAACAAAGCGCAGGGACCTTATAACACGCCAGACATGAGCTCAGAAACCCGAGGAGAAGACCACCCCAGGATTTTTTTACTATCTTTATGACCTTGTCCTTCTATGCTTATCTCTGTAGTGTCTCATCGTTTCCTTAGCCCCCCTAACAATCTCTGGCCGTTGTTCCAACTCTTTATCAGGGTGATAAAAGAACAGTCATTCAGTTAAATTCGATTAAGGCAGTGTTTTTTGAACTTCTTTCTCGCTGATTATTTATTAGCATTGCTGTTTGTCTTTGTGCAGAATATACTGTTATTTTTGTCTTGTTGTGCTTGGAGTCTTTGTTAAGACTTATCTCTACATCTCTGCAATGGGATGCTTGAGAGCTGCATCAGAAAGCCCTTACAGATGAGTCAGTGTCAAAGGAATTTCACAATAATCCAGAATAGTTTCTGCAGATGGTTCAGTTCCCTCCCCCTTCATCTTATCATCTTTTCGGTTGGCCGAGAATTTTTTTTCTAAACAGACGGCATATATCCAAGTTTCTGTTTTTTCTGCTCTTGTTTTTTTTGTTCTTCAGTGGTCTTCAGTACTTCAATGGTTGGTTCCCACTGCCTGCCAGTGTCGGTGCTTTCACACACTCTTGTTTTTTTTACTAGGTATTTAAATCTGGTTAAAAAAAACATGTTTGTAAATAGGTATGCAAATTATAAATGTAATTAATTATTCTAAAGTTGTTTTTTTCCCTAATAGACCAACTAATAATTAATTGATGAGTAGCCATAAAAAAAACAACAATTCTGTTTTCTTTTTTATCAGAAGGATCTTTGAATTAAGTTAAAGAGCATAATTTTCTTTAAATGCTTAATTTAAAATTGGTAATACATCATTAAGTTTTCATAAAATATTGAACCCACTGTATTAAATACAGACTAAATAAACAAATAAATTTCATTTCATACATTATCAAACCAGAAATATTTATAAGATTAAAAAAAAAAACAGGAACCTTTTAGTTTACTTATTATAAAGAACACGTGTATGATTTCCAATACAGAGATGTAAAGCTATCATTAATAGACAGGGTGTATCACTCCAACTAACTATCAAACCGTTTGGCACAACTGCGATGTAGGTCTCTGTATTTTGAGTAATCCAATATTCAGTGCAGGGAGAAACTTTGTACTGCCAGGAGCGCCGGTAAACAGGTAGTTAAATGGGTGCTATTGATAAACTTTTGAGTTTGAGTATTTATATCTACAAACAGAACCACGCAAAGTATATTATGTATCCTTGTCACCCTTAAAAGGTTTAAATGACCCTAGCTTAGGTTGCTGTTTCTTCTCTAGCATTATTTCCCTCGTAAATAACAGTGAGGCTCTGCTTAAAGGTATACTGGAGGATTTTTGCAAAATTTTTAAAAGACCTGCCCTCTCCACTTAAAAAAAGATCCACATGCACAACCCTGCCTATTTCTACTCGTGCATACTTTTTTTTTAAAAGTTGCTGTTTTCATCACTCATGCGAGCTTACTTTGCCAAAGAAGATTTGCAATTTTTCCACTATTTCAGACTCACCACTGATAAGTGAAAATCTAGTGACAAAGAACCGCTGCGAGAAAGGCAAGTTTAAATGACTGGGTGAAACCATAGCTCATCACACATATACAAAGTGTGTTTGTGCAGAAAAAGATGGCTATCTAGGAACGAGCACGTAGGACAGCTTGCATAAACATATCAGCAGAATGATTGAAAATTAGGAGGACCACTTGTTTTGATGATCCATCCGAAAAAAATATGTCCTCCGCTATACCTTTAATAATGGACAACAGTGGACGGCAGCATGACTTCACTGAAAAAACTTTTTTCTAAGTAGATGTTATAATTTAAATAGATTGAACAAATTTCGATCTAATAAACCATTCAGTGAGAATCATAAATTAGTTATTTGTTACATCCCTAATGGTAAGTTTTGGGTCTTAGCCTGTCATGGAGTTGATCTATCCATTCTTTCTTGTTTAAACAAGAAAACAATCTTTTATTAGGATGTCTTAATTATTATCTGTTTGGTTGTTGGAACAACCTGGCTGCTTTATTGAAAGTTTTGGATACTGTAAGTTCTGATGCTCTCCCCCCTTAACTGCAGGGTTTTTATCACTTTAATGGAGATGCTTAGGTATGCAGCTTTGATCGCCCGTTAGACTCTTTTCACTTAAGCTCCACTTTTGCAGCGAGTTGTTACTCCCCCAGTGCACCACAGAACTGGTGTTGCTGCAGATCCAAGTGTTGTGCACATAGCTGCTTCCAGGCTAGAGTCAAGAAAGACAAGAAATGTCAGATGTTCCACTGGATGCTTAAAATGGGTTTGTTATGCATTTCTGAAAAGCTTCATTAACTCTTGCGGTCATGGATTTGGAACACGTCCAAGGTTTGTTCCAAGTTACGCCATTGAATAAAAATTTGCTTTCATAAAGTTTTATTACGTGCAATTAGTCTGGCACGATTAAAGTGTGGTTTCTGTGGCCCGAAGCTCTGTTTTAACGATTGCATTACCTTGAATTCAGAGATCTTATGCTGTAAAAGCTCTAACTCAATAACTTGTGCTGAATTATTCTAACCACATGCACTTGATATTGCCCTTAGTGGCAAACCCAACAGGTTCTCCTCAGGACAAATCTGGAAAATAAGATGCCATACAGTTTTTTGTTTGTTTGTTTTTGTGTCTGTTATTGCTACATCCTTGTTGAGACTAAATTGCAGACCTCACAACGGCTTATTGCAAAGTAAATCTAAAATTTTTGATTGTTAGTTTATGCATTTTGCATTTTCAGGTGTAAAACATTTTTTTTTCACTTACAAAAAAAAAAAATGTGAGCCTTATCTACTTTATTTGTCTTTTGTTGGAGTCACATGACCTCTGTGTTTGACTACATATCATTCCCTGGGTTGCTTCAATCCTTTGTTCTGCAAATAAAGCTAATTGATTGTAAATTGCCTCTCCCTCTGTTGCACCTTCAGACCACATTTTTTTGCTTTAATGACAAAGAACTAGCCAGTGCATTTCAAGCACACAATAGCAGACTGAGTGTCTTTGCAAGGTGCTCGCCTGCTATCAGTGGCAATTTGTGGTTCATTGTTTTGCCAAAGTGCTTTTTATCTGGGATGAGGAAATTAACAGTCAGCCATATTGAATTCAGCTTTACCTTCTTCAGGCTGATTTATACTTCGAAACTAGGTCGTCTGCGTAGGTGTTGCAGTGAATAAAAAGACGTTCAACGTAGACCCTCCGCAGACACTCTACTGCACCACTCCCGAATTGTAGGTGACCGCAGACAGGACAGCTAGTTTTGTTTTTATGACAGCAATTGTGGAAAAGAACTTGTGAAGTTGGACCAGCTAGAAAAGCAAGGTGCGTGAAAACGCTGGGACCCTTTTTTTCACCTGGATCCCGTTCTTTTTTGCCCTCATGTCCCTTGGTTGTCGGACAAACTTGCCCCCACTTCCTGACCTCCTCGGCCGTATCTAGACTCACAGCTTATAGTGCAGACTACGCTTCAATATTGAGCATAAATCAAAAATGTCTGCGTCAAGCTCACTGTGACACACTGCTATGGGGAGCCTCTGTGACTTTCTGTAGCATTAGGCTTGTAGGGTTATCTCAATTAGGTGACAGTTATTAGGGAATCATAACTTTCTATCAACCCCTAGACCTTTAATGCATAAAGTCTTATCTGTACTTTCTGAGGTCTACGTTTTGAAGTGTAGCTGAAAGGATTGAGGTCATTTTATGTACTTTTTAAAGAAAAAAGTAACTTCAGGCTTTCGTTTAAGGTCACCCAGGGTAGCTTTCTTAGCTCAGCTCTTTTTATGCTCTATCTTATCTTATTAGGAAGGATTTTAGAGAAGTTTGGTGTCTTTTATCCCTTCTTTCCCAATTAAGCCATAGATAAGAATGAGATAACTGTATTTTGCTGCAAGCAGAACAGTACTATCTGGTGGTCTGCTTAGCAGGAACCTTGGTGCAGATCTAGGATACAGTTCAGAGACTATATTACCCTTTGGCCAGAAACTGCTTTACAATGTGAGAGAATTACCTGAAAAGAGGCACTGGGAGGAAGATGTCTTAGCTTTTGGGCTTCATTCAGGCTGTTTTGCACAGACTAGCTATGTCCTACTTGAGATTTCAGTTTAATGAGGAATTGTCTAAATGCTCATAAGAACTGGTACAGGTGAGATAGCCTTTCACTCTTTAAAGGTAAGTGGACTAGGGACGGGGGATAGGGTGTGGAAGCATTGGTGATCACACATCTTTGACATTCATCGATTTCAGTAGAACCAAATCTGATTTCAACATTGATGGATGTATTGAAGCCACCAGTCTAGCATGCTGTTCTTCTCTTCATATCCAACTCCTCCCCACACATTTTCTCTCCACTCAACCATTCCCTTTATTTTTTTATTTTTTTTACGCTCACATGTGGAAAGCATTATATCCTGTCTGGTGGAGAGGGAGAGCAAACAACACAGCCTGAGAGCCTCCTGGGGGAGGCGTAGGGAGGTGCTATAGGGGCTGCTAGGATTGGCATGCTTTTGACTCTGCCCTGACTCTACACAGACAAAGGCTTCTCGAATGGAGGAGACACTTGTTGAATGAGTTGGTGGAAGATAAAGAAAGTCCAGTTGTCTCGACACACCTGGTGTGGCGCGTTTACACCTGGGGCACTTTACTTCAGTGTGTAAAATCTATGCTTTATATCCCTATCCTTACGTTTTCCTGCTCCTCACGTTTAAGACTGATTTCCATTGTCTTTTTTTATAAAGAGATCCATTAAATGTCGGTTTCAATGTTGTCAGATATAAAGATAAATTTTTCTCACGTTATAATGTATCCTTTGCTTTTAATAAATTTTTCTTTAAAGTCATACTTAAGCTAGAATAAAATTCTGGTTTATAATTCATACATTTTCTATATTTTAATATTTAGCGGAGAGTGTTTTTAATCGAAAGACAACCAGCTTGACCCTCTGTCCCTTTGAATCAGAGGGGTTATTCCACTTAATTGGTTTGTAAATAATCACATATCAACTAATGTGTTGTGAATTGGCGCTATATAAATAAACTGAATTGAATTGAGCTAAAGGGCAGAAGAAGTTTTGAATTATTTGTACATAAAGATCAGATTTCCCTGACATAACTTGCAACAGAATAAACATGAAGTTGGGACTCCTGCAGATAATTTCCCATCTAAAACTAAAGACCTTATTTTCTTTACATTCATTCAGCAATAGTCTGTTAAGACTAGTTTAAATGTTAAAAAAGCTTAAGAACTTGGCAAATGCCAACTCTTATCATGCAGTAGACAAGCTCAAAGGTCTGTAGAACTTGGGTTGTTATTTTAAGAAAGTTTTGTGAACAGGAACCTAAATATTGCTTCCAGATGTCTGTGCCATATTGATGTTGTTTCCCCAACCTATTCAAAAATATCTTTACTCGATTCTTCTTGGAAAAAGGCTTGAGTCACTCTCCAGCAGAATGTCTGGTATAATTTCGACTCCTTAACTTAAAAGATTTTGAAGTTTTGTGAATCTCCAACTCCTTCCCTCTAAAGATCTCTTCTTTAGTTTCTACTTATGCCTTGCAGCTAAGATCCATTTAAAGATGAAACTTAAGGGACAGTTATAGTAAAAACATGATTTGCTTGTGCTGCTGCCACATTAATTTCATACGTTGAATGTATACTTATTGGCGTGCATATATTTCTTTTCTTTTTTTGTTTTTAAGGATGCATTGAAATAAAACTTCGGGCCTGTGTCAATATTGCTGTTATGGCCGATAACCGATTTACTGGTACTATGCATTTCCCAGCCTTTCAAACAACGTGCAAAGTCAACCGCAGCGCTGACATTGTTTCTCTGCTTCAGTTAATCTCCCACAATGTGTGTAACCTTCAAAAAGTTGCCCTACAGTCTCACCTGGCTGAAAAAAAATACCAAAAGAAAACCAAAAACAAACATTTCACCTTATCATCATTGTTAACCTAAAAGGAATATAACAGCAGGGAGCAGAATTCTACTCTTAACTTTACTTAGTGCATTATCCTTTTGTGTTTGTGCATGATAAAGAAAAATATTGACCATAATTATTCCTTCTGGTACACAAAAAGACAATTGATGTGTTTATGATAAAATAAATACACATTCCCAGTGTGCAGTGAACAGTAGCAATGATCATAATGTTAATGTTTGGCTTTAATTGAAAGTAAATAAACAAATTTTCATATTATGATTTTTATTTATATTTTCACTTTAAGAACCAGTCAAAGCCAGTGGTCCCAGTTGAATCTTACCATCTTCACCTTTCTGTCTTTATAGAATGGTCTCATCCATTAGCCCCATATCCACTGAAAGCCCCGGGAGTCAAAGCCCTAGGCTTTTTTATTTCCCGACTTATAGGAATCCGGTCTAATTCATCATGTTCCTTTTTTATTTATTTGAAAGGCCCCTGGACAATCATTCAAATCAACATAGCGACGTGGTTGCCAAAGAAAATCAAAGCTAAACTCCACTACATGTTGGAGCACTGTGAGTGCGCACACACATGGATCGGTACAAACTTTCGCTGCTGCTTCTATATATGATAAACTAAGAACAGGCCACTTACTCCAACTAAAGTCCATCTCAGAGCTCTTCTTGGCTAACAGCCTCCAGCACCGACGCCAAGTCTTTTGTGGCTGGGTTGACCGTCTATGCGGGCCTATGTCACAGGATCGGATCAAGCTGGTCATACCAGTGTTTTGTCCGATGGTTTAATCTACTACAATTATTGATGTCCATAAGCCTCTTGTAGTCCTGCTGAATTTTCTTGTGCTTGTCTCGCATTTGCTTTGTGGTGTGCAGAATGTTTATTGTGGCCAGCCTGGCTACATTACGATCATTGTGCATCGCCAACTCAGACTCCAGCAAAAATGCTTAAAAGAGCCATGACCTCATCATCGTCCAATGGTAGTAGCTTCCCCTCTCCTGCTCCATCATGCGATTAAGGAATTAGAAAACGGTGAACTACACAACTGCAAAAACTGTGTGTGTGTTGGCTGTAACAAAACCAAACGCAGGTTTAAATGGCGGGATTGGCGGACTTAACCAAAAAAAAGATGCCAGTTCACCAATCATTGCTCCTTGCAACCCTACTCCCTCAAAGAGCCCGACCAAAGCGGGATCTTTGAAAGTTTATACCTGACATTAAACAATTGGTGAGTCAAAGTAGTCTGTTTCTGACTGAAGAACTAGCCTTTTCTTGACCCCTTTGGCCAACCAAAAGGTTATTGATTAAGAGCGAGTCCACTTTGAAATGATACAAGAGGCAACTCATTATGGCTCTGTACTGAGAGTGACAGCTGTGTACATTACAGCAGAGCTATGAGTGTAAAAAAAACATGTTAAGGATTTTTTTTTTTACTGTTTGGCATCAATCCACCCCATATGACATATTTTCCAAACGGTCAGTAAACATCCACGAATGGGTCCTTCACACTCGCTTCCACCACCCAGATTAACCCAGTAGGTGGGCTAAGGCCTCGGGGCGCTGCCTTAGGTGGTCTGTTGGTTCGATTCAGGCAAATTAAATTGACCCCAGTCACCCTTAAATGCAGCAGCGAGCAGCTGGTAGACACTGACAGCTTGTCATTTAATTAGCCAACCTTCTTCACTGACTGGAAATGGAGACACACTTAATTAGCCTCAGTTTGGTTCCTCTCTGGGCATTACGGGTCCATATAGAAACCCTGCTTTGACTACTTCTTCTACTAAATGCCTTCCTTTTTCATTCTTTCTTTCTCATGGAGGCACTGTCAGCAGCTAAAGCTTAGGAAATCCAATGTCGTGTAATGTTCAATGAGCTATAGAATTGGCCTTATAGAAAGTCGTACTGAGTCGCAAAAGAATATTAGACCAGAAGAACTAATTCAATTGAATCTTTAAAAGTAGCAAGGCAGAAAGCAGAATAGATTGTTATGGACGTAGTTTTCTTTTCCTTTTTTGAGTTTTTGCAGCACTAGTGGCTCGTTTGTTTCGACAGTAGGCTGACAGGAAAGGGGGTATGAGAGAGGGGGTGAGACATGCGGCAAAGGACCACAGGTCGTATTCAAACCCGATTTGGCCACGTCGAGCACTAAGGCCTCCTTACATGGGTCGTGCGCGCTAACCACTGCATCACCTGCACGCCCATGGAAATAGTTTTCAGTGAAGATTCTACTGGCTTGAATATGTCTGAGTTGAATCACTACACATGAACAGCAAACAATAGTTGAATTGTTGGCTTTTTAATGTTCTCATGGTGTTTAATTTCTTTTCTTTCATTTGGGTTCAATAATGGTCTGTGTCCCAAGGCTTACTGAACAGTTGGGATGATCAAATCTTTACTATCTTAGTGACTGGTTTAGGTTTACTGGGAGCAGTGACTAAACCAGTTCACCTGGCAGAGGAACAACAAATGCCAGGCACAGTGTGAAGCATGGGGCGGTGGCTGGCAAGGGCTCAGACTGCCATTATTGCTGCTTGTAGTTCTAGGATTACCTCGGGAGGATTGGCTAACTGTACATGGTCGTTCAACTTTTTAGCAATCCTTACTCATTAACAAGCATATCATGAGTTGAGATGGTATGGAATTTGTACTTTTATTAGTACCAACCAAATTCCCACCTTACTACAGCGTGCCTGTTAATCTATAATCAAATGGTACCATGTTTTGGTACCTAAACGCATCATCAGGAGTTGTTGATTATCAATTGCGGACGTAACTGTAGCATTGCACATACGAGAGCGTGGTAATGTCAGACGCCCCTCTTATGGTAAACAAAGCAAGCATTGCTAATAAAAAGCCATGAGACGAGGGCTTTACTTTTCTCCACTGGAATATTTTGAATCTGACGAAGCATCTGGTAGCCTAAGATTTTTCTTAAGCTGGGCATACACTATGCGATTTTTGGGGCAATTTTCCAGTTGTGTCTTTTGATCGGGCCGACTTTCAGCCTCGTCATGCGTCCTGTTGTGTACAGGGGGTAATGAGGGGCGATCAGCCTCTCACGACCACTTACCAATCAGGAATCGTGAAGTCGGGAGAAAATCGAAGATGTTTGATTTTCTCCCGACCGTTGTGGGTAAATTGCTCAGTGCGCAAACAAGGATTCTTCTGTAAACACAGCAGCATGGCAGGGATGCAATGAGAGAAATGCAGTACAGTCTGTAAAATTGACAGACTGTAGTAGCCACATTTGCTCAGCCATATCTTTTTTCCAAATATGTCGTCGCCTTTTCTTTTTAGGGCCTTCAGCACAAAATTGCACAAATTGCCAAGGCAGCGCGTTTCACTATAGTGAGCTTCATATTCCCCTTCTATTTGTTTGGCTTCCAGATGAGTCAGAGCAGCTCCATCTCACTGCGGAGCTAGAGTCCCACATGGTTTTTAGTCGTACAGTGTGAGCAGAAGCTGCGAGCAATGACTGAAAAAATCGCACAGTGTACGCCCGGCTTTAGGCTCAAGAGTGTGGACTTGTATCAGCCTCAAATCCATGACTACAACTGTACCTGTTAGCTGCTTGTCATCTTTAGCCAGAAACATCATCATTATCTGGTTTCGATGAAGTTTCCTTTGTACCTCCCCTAACAGGAAGAGACCATGTAGAATGCTTTATACATTGATAATAAATACAATGATTGTCATCATTGAACCTGCTATGGTATATTGTCAAGATTTTTTTCAAATTGCAGTGAATGGTAGATTTATGTTGTGTCTGACTAAAGGGTTTTGGACCTGATAAGATTGCCTAAACTTTTTCCAAATATCTTTTTTCGAGCTATTTGTTTCTTTTTAATTATTATATTACTAATTAATTACAAATGGTAGTTTGTTTTTAATTTCAGTTCGAAATAAAGATAAAACAAAACATCATCTATGACAACTTTAAATGCCGAAAATTGAGTTGTTGCACCAAATAAAGGTAAAAGAAGGCATATGGACAGGTACACGGATGGATTCAATATCCTGTCTAAAACTTTATAAATTCTACTATTTGAGGCATTTTAAAAGATAATTATTTCTTCAGATTTTTTTTTCTTCCCTAGCTTGGATCAGTCTTGAATGCCAGGAACAGCATAACAAAAACTCTAAGCTCTGTATTTAGGAAAGCTTAGAGTTTGCATCTTTCTTGTTTATTTTACACCACAAGTCTGCTACACATATATTGTATTTCTTTAAACAGCGGATACTTTGCATCACATTCTTCAAGAAGTGTTTCAGAGTTACATTCAATGCTTCTTTATGTGAAAAACCCTAAAAATACTTTATTCTCCTGTAGGGTAGTGTATATTCACTGTGTAAAAATAAATGTAAAAAACAAAATCTAAAGCAGATTTATCTCTTCTGTTTCTTTGATTGCAAACATGCACAATCTCAATCAGTTGTCCTCTCCTTAGGGCCAGTTTTCTGATTGTCCTTTGTAAGGTTTTGGAAAAAGAAAATGGAGACAGAAGAGGAGGTTAACAGAAGCAGACATGACTAGGGTGCAGTAGAAAAAAATACAAGCACATCAGAAGTAAAGCTGATATAAAATAAAGGGGGGTGGCTGTGCTGGGCTGTAGCAGCAACAGCATTGAAAAGGCAGCAGTTAATGTCTCTTGGGCTTGATGTTTTTATCTTTCTGTTAGGTGTGTGTGAACCAATTTTTAGTCTCCAAAGCAGCAAATCATCATGGGAGATGCTCAAACATCCTTTCTTGTAGTAAAATACCTTGCACTATCTGGGTTTGCACATTTGCGCTGCTCACAGTACTGATGTGTTTCTGTTTTAATTCAGCCACACCCAAGCCATGCTTTTTAGCCTCCACTGTGTTCATTGATGAAACACTGAAGCCCTGGAGACAGGATTAAAGGGTGTGTGTGTGTGTAGTGGTTTTAGTTTTTATGCGCTGATTCTTCTGGCTTCAGAGTGAAAAGCTAATAGTTGTAGCATCAAATCTCCCTTTTTCTTACTTTTCCTTCAACATATTGATGAGTTTGTTTCCAGATTGCTGTTTTGACGCCTCCGCTCTCAGCCATAACATAGTTTGCATTCTTATAGTATAACCTTTAGTGAAAGTAAATGTTTTTAATGTATTTACTCAATATTTCAAGATGAAATGTTTAATGTAGAATAATTTTTTCTTATGAAATTAGTATTTGTTTTTTTATCTATTAATTTTTTTAGTAATAAAATAATAGAGTTTATGTGTTTAAAGAGTAAATTGCAAAGCATTATTTTCTAGTCTGTATTCTGCTGAATCTGATATACTTTACTGTTTAACAAGCCGATAACAGCAAGTTAAATAGTTGGGCAAAATGGTTATGTGGCCTGCAGGGGTCTTCCTTAATATAGGTTAGTCTGAGCTTATATGCTGTGGTGCAGAAACACTATTAAAATGAAAAAACTGGTGCTGCTCCATCCGTTTTCAGACCAGTTTTTCTTTCCTTTTCTTCCTCTTAAGACAGCTCCTCCTAAATATGTTTGCATAAGCAGGTTTAGGGAGAAAAAGCTTCAGTCACTCATACACTCTGTAGCATCTGTGGTATGACAGAAATCTTTTGCCGTTTAAAAACAAGAGCTGTTAAAAACATTGAGGAATCTGGAAACCAGTAACTTTCCCATGCCTAATGGCAGGTTGTAGCACACCTTTATGCCCGTAAGTATCGTTTTTGTTATTGCTTAATCAGGTAATAAACAACGTACATGGTGGTGATTAAAAAAGTTCTTTTGTATTTTTAATATAAACTTTTGCAGTTTAAAAAAAAAATAAAGATGAAGATTGCCCCCTTCAAGATTCATGCTTCATAAGTCGTGTCCAGTCCATTGAAACCCTATGCATTTGCATGAATGGAATTTACCCATGATTAATAAGAATAGATTTCGGGTCAGGTTTAAATGCGACTCCAACATAGTGTCTTTTTGTGAAACCTGCTCCCTAAAATGCAATAGATGATGTTGTAACCTTTTCTATATGACCTAGCTTAAGAAAAACAATAAAAACCTGTTTTTCTTTCATCTTCTCTGTTCCAACCATCTAGTTCTCCTTTCTTATTGGCATCTTCGCCAACTTCCCCCGCTCCAGTTCCTTTCGTTCTCTTCCTTTTTTGTCATAAGAAAAAATAATGGTGGAAAAAATGAGTTCACTGTGTAGCACTAGACATGAGTCTGCTTTGGTTTTCATCCAGGTTCTTGAAACATTTCGGGAACGCTAACAGTTAATAATCATCCATGCGGGGTTAGAAATCGATCACAGTGTGATGTGGAGTTATTTAGAGAGGCTAATTAATGGAACAACAGTAACAGTGAACACTTTCCTTTTAAGTCAGCTGAACAGCTTTTTGTGCAACAGATGGGTCATTAGGGAGCGCCATGTTACTCCACGCTTCATGCAGCTGGAGAAAACCCGCTCATTGCAACATTTACCCTTGAATCACATTAGAATAAGTTTAAAATTCTAGCATCTATGAATTCCCCTGATACCACAGACAGGCTCAAGGCTTTTTTTTGTTGTATTTGCATTCTCAGATGTGTTTAACATGATGACCAATGTACCTCAACAGATGAAGCAAAAAATAAAATAAAAAATCTAAACAAATAAAAGCATTAAATTGCCATTACTTAATGACTTAGCGCCTTCATAAAGAAGTGTCCCATTTTTCCACTGAACATTTCAGCTTTGAATTAAGCACCAAGGAAACACTTTCATCTCCCAGCAGGAATGAGCTCTTTTTTTCAGCTCACTCTGCACCTCTTTGTTTATTCTCACCCTCCATAAGATCCAGTGGTACCGGCCTCGCTTCCCTGTGTCCTCTCATTAGCCATCTTCCATTTCCACCGCTTCACTAAGAATTAAAGTCTCACATCAAACAAAAAGAGTTTGTTGGAGTAGAGGAGGTCAAGTGGCAAAGGCAATCATTTAGTGAAATTATCTTCCACCTGCTAACCGTAAATGAACATAATGAGGAATAAATGGATTGAAAATTAGCAGAGGACTCCAAAAAATCAACAGAGAGAAAAAAGCTATCCAATCTAAGTTATGAGGTCAAGAACATCCTTAGTTGCTCAGGTATTCACATGCTTTGCCATGATTTATCACGACCTTTGTGATGCTGTCTTAACACAAACACTCAGATTCTGGGATTTGGTTTTGTAACTCTTAGTATGATCTTCCCCTGAATTGAGCCATTCCTGCAAACCATTCATTTGTGGCTGGGATTAACCCCAAACTGGATGGATTTAAAGTTGGCCTAACGAAAGGGGAAAAAAGCTACTTCTCTTCGATCTATGTGTGAATACATTGCTTTGGATCTTGGCTGTTAGAAAGCTGCCCAGTTTGGATCAGGATGCTTTTAAATTTGCTGTTTGAAGTTTGCTTTTTAACTTGGCTTTAGATGCCAAAATACATTGTGTTATTCTCTAAAGGCTGTGATGTTCTGTGTGAAAGTTCTCCTTATTCTGCCCCTTTTACACTCAGATTCTGTGGTTGAGCTGTAAAAATCCATGCTAATGACAGAGAAACAGGCAAATTCTTCCCCAATAAGTTTATCTTTGTAGTTTTATCAATAAGTTGAGACAATGACTCAGTCTTTAAAATAAAACTAGCCCTGCCACAAGTAACTCACTCTTCTTTTTTTTGCATAGCAAATTACAATAAATGTTATCTAAGTTAATGACATAACAGTCTCTGTCCTCTAGCAGGGTTTTAAACCAGTCCAGTGATGTACCAGTGAGGCCGACCCAGTGCAGGACGGGGAGGCTGAGGACCCCTGGTCTAAAATCTAAAATACCACTGAAATGCATTGAGTTTTACTGTTAGAAGGTGCAATAAAAAAAGGAGGTCAAGGGTATGAATGCTGTTAGAAAGTCACTGTATTTGTTTTTTTTTTCTCTGAGAAATTCTTTGCAGTGAGTTGCTCTGCCCTGACACCGTCCAGTTTTTGGTGTCCTTGTTTGATTACGGATCACAGTAGTCCTCAGAGACTCAGACAGCCTCAGGCCTCTCAGGTTTCAGAGGGGAGCATTCCTCGCCGACTGCTCTGGAGCTGTGAAAACCGCAAACCAGCTCCGACAACAAACACACTCGAGGCGATGGGGCAAAGACTGCTAACCTATGGCTAATCAACAACAGGAGTTTTCTCACTCCCCTTTTTTTCACAATTGCTGACTCAGTGGAAGAATGAGGCACTCTTTCCTTCATTTCCACCTTTTCTTCAGTTTGTGTTTTTCTGAAATGTAAAAGTAGTTTATAGAGAGCATGTGTGAGATAGATCCAAATCATGGATGTGCTTATTTTCCCCCATGTTGGAGGTTGTTGAAGACTTTATATTAGGCAATGCTCTTTGAAAAAGAGCACGGGTGAACTACTCAGCTCTACCTTTCTGTTGGTGAAACCTGAACAATCAGTTGCAAAAGAATTTAGTGTTAATAAAACTGCAAAACATTGCAAAACTTACATGTTTCATTGGAGTAGAATCTGAACTGACTGGTAATGATACATATCGGGTATGAGGTAAATGAAATTTCATAAGAAACTGCTGCAGTTGTATTTTCACAGTTGATCCCAATTAAGACTTTGTTTAGGCAAGGGTATGTGGATTTTGGAACTTTTCTGATCAAAATTTACTGTGGAATTACTGTATTTTTTTTGTGAATTTAGATATTAAAGAATCTGCTATAGGAAAGTTTGGAGGTTCAGATCATTACGCTTCAACATCTTGAAACTCAGTCGACCTTATTCTGTCAAAGATGGTGCGCTTGTAAAGGAGTTAAATACTTTTTCACACTATATTGCTTTGTTACAAAAAAGTTAAAAAAACAACAATCCACTGGACTTTGATCTGGATGACTGAGACTGTTCAACAGCATATATTGCTTTGGATTTGATTAATAATGAAATTAATTTACATAATTGTTCTGTTTGCACAGACTTTGGCTTATACGCTTTACCTAATGATTACTTGGCCCACTGTGATTTCTGATTTTTCTTTTTAAATCGATTTTAGCGAGATATTAGTTCAATCCATCCTTTCCGGTCTTGACAATCATCCTTTTCTCAGTAAAGGTTTTACTGCATGCTCCGAAGTATAAGCACCTGTTGTTTCCCTCCGATGTCTTTTCATCTTGTGCTTTGAAAATAGGCTTACTTCTTCATGTCTTGTCCATGTCCACCCATTTGGAAAGGGGGTCGTTTGGCTTCGTTTGTTAGACTGCAGTATCCATATGGGTGGACCCCTTCGTCTATTCCAATTTGCGTGTTTTAATAAAACAAAAACAAGGCTTTGTTGGGCTACTGTATAAAACCTCGAACTCAACACTATTCCTGACATATTGAACTGAAAAAGCTTCCTGGATGGGAACTTGGAAACCAAGTCCAGTGGATTGTTTGTAATTTTTTTGGAATGACTCTGACCTGGATGACTGAGAACCTTCACCAACATATTCCTAACAATCCTGAAAGTTTGGGAGATTGTTTTCGTCTCTCTATATTTTTTTACTTGTTAAAAATAAAATGTAGTGTTTACGAAGACAGTTCAGTATTCAAGCTGTTGTAACTCAGGTTGCTTTGTTTTGAGCGCATGTGTGTTACCATAACAATGTCCTTTCTACTGCCTTCATTTTCCATGTGTCAGTAGTTTTCTCATGCTGCAGCCTTAATTTTTATGTTTGTTACAAAATGAAACAACAAGAAGCTGGAAAAAAAGAAGGCAAGCAGAGATAATTTTTTGATTTCCTATTATTTTTGGTTATTGTTAGTATAATAAAAATAAAGATAACAAAAAACATCCGTAAGAGTTTAGATTTAAGAGCGCTTTGGGTAAGGTGATGGGTGGTAGAGTGTGCATACAGAAGGTGTGGACAGACAGCAGGAAATGGCTGCAGTGTAGAAACCAGACAATTTGTGTTTGATTGGACATCCCAGAGTGAACCACCTGCCTACCTGCTGCCAAAACACAAACATTAGTTTTCCTCTGTTTGTTACCACAGAGTACTACTGCCTAAGCTTGAGAAAACCCATGTGTACTTAGCTGCACATTATAGAGACCATTTGAAGGAAAGGATGTTTGTTATTGTATGTTTATGTGTCTTAGCAGGTGCACATTCATCAGACAGCTCTGGGGCTTTCTGAGTAGTAAGATCACACCACTACTTATTTTCTCTCTGTCTGCATGCACCACTCCTACTCACTTAGCTTCCTGCTCACTTAGTATACACCAGGGGCTTCTAAAACTCCCCAGCCTGGAAGGTAAATGTGGAAATGTAACATCACCCTGCAAGCTGGGCTAAAGAAAACATGAAGCTAAACGGCACTCGGGTGACACATTTTCCATGTTAAGCAGTAAACTAAAGCAAAGGAAAATTGTTTTCCCAGAGTGGTGGTGGGGGTTATACCATTTATTTAGGGTTATTGTTGATCTTTTGTTACTGTTATTATTGAATATCTGCAAAAACAAATGTATTCTATGACATTTGTTTTGTAAGTTTATTCTATATTTTTTTTTTTTTGTATAACAGCCAGACTGACTTACACCTTGTTTTTAATTCACAGCTGGTCAGTCTGTGAAGGCTCAGACTCGGCCAATCACAGCGTGAGAGATGGGAGTTTTATGCTTTACACCAGAGTTTCCCATAATGTGGCAGCACTTTTCTGTAACCATAAAAGTCAAGATTACATTTGCAACAGAACAGCGTTTTATGATTTCTCTATTTTGTACAGAATGAGCAACATATAACTTAAAAAACTTAACAAATAGCTGCTTTAATAACCTCTTAACATCCACCTCATTTTGGGTAATCTTCGCCTATTTTGCATACCCAAATGGAAAAGCTAATAACTTAGGAACTGTATGCCCAAATTACATGTGCAATACATTATCTGAAAGCTAACATTCTCTAGTTTCCTAATATATAAATTAAAATTGGGTGACTAGAACACAGACCAACCTGCATCAGTTCAAACATGATTCAGTTTTTTTTTTTATTCTCGGAAATGACAGGTCTCTTTTAAACAGCAGTAATAAAGACATTCTTGAGAAAAGAGCAGGTTTTATTGTATTATTTGTTCTACATCATGTCAACCACAAATGCAGAAGATTTCAGACCTCTAGCTATAACAGTTCCAGAGCTGTGGGTTTTGGAACTTTTGGTGTCAACTTGGAGCTGCGCACAATGGCGCCACCTGCTGGTAAAAATTTTACCGGTGGAATGTTATGCATTCTGAATTATTACCCCCACTTAAGGTCAACCGGGTTGCCAGCGACCTGGTGGGTTTTAAGGGGTTAAGAGCTCTTCAATTCTTCAAAAAGGTGTTTTTGTGACACATCTGTATATATCTGATTGGTTCAAACCTGTTTCTGCTCACTCCGTTAGTCCTGCCTCTGAAATTGGACTCTAACTGCTGCCAGACTGTTTACGTCTGGCAGCCTGGCCAGGCTAGTCTTTTAGCATATTCAAATGTGTAAATTGAGAAAAGGTTTAAATTGCACATTACAGCCACATAAAAATATGAAGTTGGAGTACATTTCAGTAGTTTGTAAAACCACTTCAAGCTGCAGTGACTTTAGCAAGATGTTTTCCTGCATTGTATTCTTAGTGTGCTGTGTAGAAATTTTGTCATTTTGTACTTATGGAGGTTCAGGTCTTTAATGCCTGTAAGCGTATTAAACCACAAACATAACTGAAATATGCAGCTTTTAATATAATCACACAAACATACATTTCCCACTAATGTAATAGCTAAAGCCTACTGGAAACAAAAGTGATTTCCAACTAATTTAATAACTACTTAGTTTGCAGAGATTTACTAAGTTCGTATGAAAATGTATAACTTCCCGCAAATGTATAAATGCATTTGTAAAACATAATTAAAAAAAAATCTTTGGATATAAAACGATGCTCTGGCTTCCCAGCAAAATGGAAAAAACTAATAAGATTTGAATTTCTGAATGAGGGATATTCTTTCTTACTTGTGCCGATCAAATCAAACCTCCTTGCTGAATAATTAAATTTTCAATTTCAGTTTCAAATTCAGTTTATTTATATAGCGCCAATTCACGACACATGTCATTTTTAGGCAGGTGCGTCTTTAGTTGTGGCAATGTTGGAAAGCAGGGCTGATGCACATTGGTGAGTTTCATTGTTATGAAGCCAAGGCTAATATATAATTTGGGCCGCCACATGTTTTTCTTCCTGTTGGATTATTTATCCATCTGTAGCGCTCTTTGATGTGCTGAATGAGGACATTTGCAGAACTTCTTTTAAGGACACTTATTTTATTAAACATAGATGATTTATCCAAATGCAACTCTTACATTTCTAAATGTTTTTTATTATAAAACTGACTTCATAGTGATTTTTTTTTTCAATTCTAGGTTTAAAAAGTAGCTTGTAAAAGGAGAGCTGATCTTGTTTTGTTTTTGTTTTTTCAGTGTCTAGGGCTGAAATAATTAAACAAGTCTTGATTAATCGATTATTGGAATAATCATCAACTAATTTAGCAATCAATGCTTTGTTAACGGGAGTATAGAGACTCTAAAACATGCCTTTAGCTGACAGAGCAACCCACTTTGAACAGTAACTATGCCAAAATTGTAAAATATTTTGCATTTAAGATAAATGGACTTTTTAATCTGACAATATGCTCTACCCAGAACTCCTCAAGTGAAAAAAATTTAGTTTCACTTGGTTTAATTCTGTAAAAAGTCTTCTTTAAGGAACCTTTGACTATCCGATTAATAATAGATTAATCGAAAAAAGAATCAGCTGATTGATAGATTTGCAAAATAATTGTTTGTTGTAGCCCTACCAGCGTCCAGCAGGTTTAGCTGCTAGAAGAGCCGGAAATTTTTTTTTTATTAAATAAGTGTGTTCCCTATTTGTTTGTTTTTTAATATATTTAACCAAGTATGGTGATTAAAAAAAACAATAAAATGAACTGTTTTCTGTTTTTCTGTATTTAAAGAAATTCAAGGTTGGTTTTAAATTGAAAACGAATGAAGGGTATGCAGACTCAGTCCGACTCAAAGTGGTGGGCCTACGGAAAAGTTTTTATTGATCATTGGTTTATAGTTTATGTTGGATTTCATTTTCTTGCTCACTTAGAATGGGGAAGCACTGAGCAGTGAAGGAAGGAACATCATTAGGCAATGACAGTCAAACAAAAGCACAATGACAATTTGAAAAAAATTATATGTGTTCCCATAAATGCAATAAATCTTTGCAAATGTAATTAAGTTTGTGGGAAATTGCTTATGTTTTTAATAGTCAGCGGCTATTACTTATGTGAAAAATGTATTATGTTTGCCGGAGTATTACGGAGTAACAAAAACTGCATATTTGTATTACGTTTGTGGTTTATTGTGCTTTGAGGGCATTACAAGGTCAGAGTCTTATTACTTCAGGCCCGATCAATGGATTCTAGCTAAAGTAATTGAAGCTGTAATCAACTTTTGATTACTCCTCAGTTTGTCCATTTTTTTTTTCTTTCAGCTCTGATTAGTTTGTTTTTTTGATTGGGTTTTTGTTTTGGCACATCCCTTGTTCCATGCATTTAACCAGCATTTCATTAGGTTCATGGTCAACTAATATACGGCTGTGATCAGGCTCGGACTGGGAACGATTTTCGGCCCTGGCATTTTTCCATTATCATGCACACAACATATTTTTGCAAAATATTCAAACATAAATTCGTCAATTATAAGAGGAACATCGTAATTTTTTTGTTTTATTATAATTTAGTTTGTTGCAAAGTTTGAAGAAATTGAAAATTACACCATATGCCAACCGTCACAAGGAAGGGCTTTATATACTGCATGCATCATGTAGGTAGTAAACACTGGATTACTTCTCTAGCTCCTTGTGTAATTTGCTGTCGCACGAAGGTGCTTCGGCCGGAGACTAAGCGTTTGGGCCCTTGCACGCTAAAGTTAGGGGCGGCCCTCCTTAAAAGATTACCAGTCCGAGTCTGGCTGTGTGTCATCTGCATAGTTATGGTAGCTTACCATGTTTTTTCTTTTTAACTTTTTTGAAATCTGAGATAGCAAGGAGCTTGTGGATATTTAATTAGAGGGCCCCAAGATGAGCCCTTGAGGAACCTCGCGTGTGATTTTGGTCTTTGATGTAATTTTATCTACTGACACAAAAAGCCCCCGTCCTTCAAGTAGGATTAAAACCATTCAAGTACTGTATCAGAAATGCCAGCCCAGTTTTCCAGGCCCTCCAATAGTGGTCCACAAATTCTATCAAGTAGTAATAATATGAGTACTAATAGTAACATGACAATTAACAATTATCAGCACAAAGATGGGGAGATGCTTCACTAATATTAAGCCCCAACACATACCCTTTATTGTGAATTTAAATTAGATGCAACAACATAATCAGAATATATAAATGCTGGATTCTGGTTCTTATGGTATAATCTTTCTCTTTTTCTCTTTTTCTCTGCAGAGGATTTTCAACTCCTTTGTTTACACGGAGAAGACGTCAAACGGAGAGACAGAAGTTCAGCAGGTTGGTAACAAAGTGCTGTGTATGTGTGTGCTTGTCCTGCCTGTCTGTGCATGCATGTAGCATTGTGGATGTCTGTCTGTGGTCTGGCATTGTGTTCGCTTTAGCAGCACGAGCACAGACATCAGGGGGTTTATGAAAATTCTATGTCTGCTGTCTCTGTAGCTTTGAAGTTTGGTGTCTTATTGATTTATTTTTCCTCCTCCCTCTCTGGCTATACATCCCCCTCAAAGCTTTGGACCAAGGGTTAAACAGAATAATGAGCTGTTGCTAAAATGAAACACTTTTCTTAACTCGCCTGCCTTTAATGCAAATGTCAAATTTCTGTGCCTCATTTTGGTTTTTATAGTGGAAAAAGAAATCTGCTTGGAATTTCTGGCACCCTGTGTCAAATCAAACCTAATTGAGAGCAGGCGCGGTGTGTAAAAGTGTGTGTTTGTGTTTGCTCTAGTGCGTCAGAGGATCTTGGAAAAGTGACAATATACACCACAGTGGTAAACAGCCACCAGCAAGAACAGACAGGTTGACGATTGTTTGCATTTCTCTGTTTGTATCCGTCTGTGTCAGCGCATGGAGGTGTGTATGTGTGAGCAGGGTACAGTGTTTCACACCTTTGCTGGTGTTTAATGTTTCACAGGCAGCTAAATTTGGTTTTAAAGATATAGATTTTAAGAATTTTTGGATTGTTCAGCAAGCTGAAATCTAATTTGGAGCATTAACGTTTATGGTTTGAATAAGTATCTTCTCTAAAAGTGGCTTCAACTCCACAGTTGGAGTATTTATTTCAGTGGCCAGCCTAAATAGGTCCCATAAATTCTCAGCGTAACCCTCCTGAGGTTGGCTCTGACTACTTCAGATTATAGCTCTGACATAGTTGGCTCGCTGGTGCGCTGTAGGCAGAGGGGATGTGTCCCTGAGCCAAGGCCGGGCTCAATTAGGGAGGGTTTCTGCAGAGGCACAGTTGAGATGGGAGAAGTAACAAAAAAAGGACAAGGAGCCACAAAGAGGTGCCATCGGCATCTTCTGCGAGACTCTCCTGTTGGAAATTAATTATTCAGACTGCTGTGCAGACATCTGTCTCCGTGTAACGACGCAGACTCCCCCTCTCTGTGGCTGACTGTTTCTCATTGTTCTACTCTTTAGCATTTGTTGTCAAAGTGGTTATCTTTGAATTTGAGATGGTTTATTTGCATTGAGAAAATAGAATGATTTTTTTAAAATTGCCCTAGAAGTTATGTAAGAGAAACTTTAATTTATTTGGATTTTTATGGTTGTATAATTGTCAATAAACGGCGTACTTCTGGGTGTTCTGTGAACACAACTTCAACTTCGTCTCTGAGGCAGGTGTTCATACATGGACATCCTGGTTTGACCAAGTTTTTGCTGTAAAAAAGGATTCATTAGATTGAATTATCCTTTTGCCATAAGTCAAATGTTTGTTAAAAATCTGTATGTTCAAGGATTTGTTCTAATTTAGCACAATTTGAGTGCAATGTTTAACCTGAGGGGCATATGAAATTACTAATTTACAACAAAAAGATATAATTGATTGTAATGATATAATTTTCCTGATTTTATATGGACAATATTCTTATTACACATATTCGTAATAAGTTGAAAATAAATGAAATTGATAATCCCCATTTTATATTTTAGGTTACAGTGTGACCAAATTCTTGTTTTTTAAAGATTTTATTTTTAAAATGCACTATATTTAATAGGGATATGGGGAAAAAATCGGAATCGATAAATAGGGATTTTCAGCTCTGCAATATAATCTAGATCTTTCAGTTCCCTAATGTTGATTTAAAAAACAAAAAAAATACATTTTTACCTGAAACAATGAGGGAAAATGGGCTCCCTCTGCACCACGGCTCTGGCAGATAGAGCTGTGGAGCCTGTTGCTGTGCGGTGCAGCACAATATCTATATGTGAGGCTGTCACAGTGGAGACGTGGACTTACTCAAACCCCAAAACAGCATGGATGCCAAAATAACTAAATGATTAATATCTTCTAGGGAACATGCTGCCTTTTGTATCTTTTCTTTTAATTTGATAGCCTGGAAAAATATTGCAATTTATAGAGATATTGCAATATTGTGAAATGGTATTGTGACCCAAGTATCGTGACACGTTTCATGTCGCAAAACCCATGCCAATACTCACCCCTAATATTTAATGTATTTAAATCAATATTAGCTGAGACATAGCTAACTTTGTTTCAGTGATACTGGCTTCCATTTATGACTTGATAAATTAAACTAGAGAGAGATGGCCTCAAGAACAGGCATTTACTAAGGCAAAAAAAGAGTACTGGTAATTAGAAAAAAACATTAATCATGAATAATAAAAAGCCAAATAGATATTCTAACAAAACCTATCAGTTCAACATCTATTTAAATAAATAATCACCTGGTATTTTTAATTGTTCTGAACTTGTCTTGAAATAATTGTTTAATCGTTATTTAGAGTTTTTCAAATATATTTAAGAATATACATAAGAACCTCCTTCTTAACCCCCTTTTTTTCCCAGCAGGCTACACTTAAGACATAAATGTCAGATTAACGGTTGTATAAGGAACAGAATACAATGGTTTCTGCCTCCCGCAATTCCAGTAATAAATTGCAGTGATTTTTTTTTTTTTACACATTAAAATCTTTCAGATTAATTGATCAAAATGAGCACTACAATATAAGCCCATTGTGAATATTAATATCATTTGTTTTTCCACACCCTTTTCACAATCCTCCCCACTGGGTATCCAATACAGATACCTAGGCTGAACAAATTGGCCAATATCTGATACCAATCTGGTTCAACTGTTGAGTGGATGAACACTATCTTGCCCTGTGAGTGAAGGCCTTGTCTTTGACATAAACTTTGTTTACAAAAAGGGAACAAATTAACACAGATATAAATGTACTTTATATAATTTATTAACAAATAAGCAGCAAAAATAAATAATAGCTCCATATAAAGTGCACTGGCTTGGATCTCCTATATAAAGTCAGCTAAATAAAAAATATCTAAGCCAATATACCATCGTGGTACCAGATTGGTGCATCTCTAACATTTAGGGAAAAAACTAGTTTCATTTTAGCTTATAAAGATTAACACAAGTATGTTTTAAGCAAAAAGGTATAAATTGTCTCCATCCATCCATCCATTTTCTGACACACTTTTCCCCAAGTGGGGTCACGACGGGTGCTGGTGCCTATCTCCAGCTGTCTATGGGCGAGAGGGGGGGTACACCCTGGACAGGTCGCCAGTCCATCGCAGGGCAACACAGAGACAACAATTCACACACACTCACACCTAAGGAGAATTTAGAGAAGCCAATTAACCTAACAGTCATGTTTTTCGGTCTGTGGGAGGAAGCCAGAGTACCCAGAGAGAACCCATGCATGCTCAGGGAGAACATGCAAACTCCATGCAGAAAGACCCTGGGCCCGGGAATCGAACCCAGAACCTTCTTGCTGCAAGGCGGCAGTGCTATCTACCCATGTTTTCTTTATGTCTGTCGAAGAAAGCAGACTAGCAGAACAGCCTATCCAGTAACCGCTTGGGGCGGATCACGTCCCACCGTTCTACATGAGAGCAGAGCTCAGTGTTCTGGGGAGTTTGGTAAAACGGATCGTTTTTGGCTCTACCATAACATTCTGGAATCTATGCTTTAACTTTAACCACAAAGAGCGTTTTCGTTTCATTTAAGTCAACTTGAGCTGAGCCTTCTGGGGTTCTTACCCTGCCCACCCCCACAGCCACAAACACCCTCCTCGGCTGAACTCTAATTGATCCATATTCAAAGCACAGATCACATTAGCTAATCACCATGAAGCCTACATTTCCATGTACAGAGGAGTCAAAGTTGTCATGCTGTCTGGGTTCCTAGAGGTGGAGCGCCAGTAATTGCAGGCTGCGCCTCAGGCCCCTATTAGACCCCAAATAAGAATAGCGGCTGGCTGATTAGGTGTACTAGCGGTCAGTGGGCCGGGGGTCTCCGTTTTTTTCCTCTTCCTGGCTTCAGTCACAGACTTTTTTTACAAGCAGCAGTAATTATGGGACGTGAACAAAGAGGGTCCAGTTACTCCGGAATAAAGCTTTCATCTGTCCTCAGAAAGGTTTATTAGATGATTCTGTGCTTGTGGAAACCGCAGTGTCTTGGGGATTTTTCCTCTAATGCCTCATGTTAACAAATAGGACCTTTTTTTGCATCGAAATCTGTATTATTAAATGTTTTGTGCAATTTTCTCTGGAATAAGTAGCTCTCTCATCTTTTGCTTCTCTACTTCGTCTTTCTTTTCGTAATCATTAAATAATTTCTAAATCATACATAAACTTTGTTTTGTCTTTAATATAGTTAAAGAAATTTTTTGTCTTCTGAAGTAATTGGTTTCAACAGCGTCACAGATTCCTTCAGACAGTTAAACAATGAGGTGTGCATTTATGCATCCAAGTCAAACTAGTAGTCATTGGGAAGTTTTCTTTAGTCTGCTTCTTTTTTTTCAATTTGATTTCACCAGCCATTTAGCAAAATCCTTATTTTTTTAATTTATGTTTTGTCCATGAGAAAACATGAAAGATTATTAGTTGGTAGTCTATTGCTTACATAAGCACATGCAAGATGGTTGGAGGTTGTATATTTGAATCAGATCTAGATCGGGTTACTTTTGTTTTTCAGGGTGGATTTTCTTATTTGTATCTAAATTACTGTGAACCATAGAGATAAGTTCGCATTGTTGAAGTTTATCATCCATCATGTTTCTGTTTTTATCCATGATGACTTTCCCTCTGCTTACTCAGCTGACTAGTAATGTTTATGCACATGGATGTTTAAGCAACCCTTTGATTTCTGGCTTCCATGTTGTAGAGAGATTCGGCTTTGAAGACAAAACAACACACGGGAAGCATATGGGACAAAATTTCAACATCTTCAACTGAAAACATTTATTTCGTAAAGGGAATGTTTGCTATATCACAACCGACGTTTTAATTCATCTCTTATTATGGCAGAATACTTCTATCCAGGTTTAAACAGCTCATATATGGGTTGGATTTTGTTGTATTATTTTTGCAAGCAAAAAGAGAAAAGGTTTTGTAAATTAAAATGTGTAAATAATGCAATTCAGAAATGAAACTTTGATATACTTAATACAAAAAAAAAAGTTTTTAACTTGCTGTTTTCTCATATTTTCTTCCTGCAAATTATTGATTCATAATTTTTTTATATACAAAACTGCATCTATATTTGATTTAATTTCATTATTTTTTTTACATTGCATTCCTTTTAGATTTTGTTTTGCACATCTCTTTCTCTTCATTTCTGATTGCAGGCTTTCCTCTGGATTCAGGAATGAAAATGCATTTCCATTGGTCAGCAGGACGTTAGCAACATTTTTATCTCTTAATGTGCATCTTAAGAGTGAGCATTCATTTGAAGAGAATGAGATCTGTCAAATGCAATTTGAAAAGGTTGCTAT
Organism: Cyprinodon variegatus; assembly: GCF_000732505.1. Lineage (NCBI taxonomy): Eukaryota > Metazoa > Chordata > Actinopteri > Cyprinodontiformes > Cyprinodontidae > Cyprinodon > Cyprinodon variegatus. Next base: position 830,876 of record NW_015150629.1, on the reverse strand, counting down.
TTTTAAAACTCAATCTAAAAAAATGTAAATATTAAAATCAGTAGAATAAAATATTGAACAAACTAAAATTAGAAACAAAATATGAAATAAAACTAGAATAAATATAATTATTTGAAAAAAATCTTAGAAAACAGCAAAGTTTATTACAAAACCCTTTTTTTTTAATAAAAAGTGTTTCAAAGTTTCATTTCTGGTTTCCTTTTTGTATTTCCATTTACAAAATGTGTTCTTTGCTTGAATAAATGAATGCATGAATGAATGAATGAATGAATGAATGAATGAATGAATGAATGAATGAATGAATGAATGAATGAATGAATAGGAATTTATTTCAGACATTTGACAAACAACAATAAATGAATCAACCAAATAAACACAAATTAGACTACCGGTAGTTAACCAAATCAACCAAACCAAACACCAATTTCCAAACTAACTAAATTTACTAGAAACATAAACCCTCCACCAAATAAACCTGTTGGTATAAACAGCCAGATAACTGACATTGATTAATGTAAATTCTATGTTTTTTATACCCCCTCTGCCTCTAATTTCACTTGAATCAACTTAAAGTTAATTATTGCTTGAAATAATGGAACAGAAGTTACTCCATATACCTGCTAATCCACTGCCTGTTGGTTATTTAAAAGAAGAAAGAAACTGTTTTAGGTTTTTTTTCTTCATAAAAATATACTTTTAAGGCCCCAGAAATGTTTTCTTTGCTGAACCAAAGCTATAATGATGTATATTAAAATTATACCTAAAGGTAACGTGGTTCTGTTTACATTTAAACCTCGAGGCAGTGAAAAGGTTGGGTGGCAAAAAGAGCATAAGAAATGCAAATGTAAAATCATCTCTAGTAAGTCCATCAATATGACCTCTTTATATTAGCATAAAGTGGAGACCAATGCAGATAGCTTGCTTAGAAGTATAATTATTTCCCTTTTCTAACTACTGCATTGACATTTGTTGTTGTTTCCTTTATGCAGCTGGCCAAGAAGATTCGGGAAAAGTTTAACCGTTACCTGGATGTGGTAAACAGAAACAAACAGGTGGTGGAGGCGTCCTACACCGCCCACCTCACCTCTCCACTGACGGCGATCCAGGACTGCTGCTCCATACCTGCATCCATGATGGAGTGAGTCACTTTGGTCTCAAAAACAAAAACAACTGGAAAATGTCTGCGTGTCTTTCAGGACTGAAGCGCTGCATGTTTTATAATTGTGTGTAAACGCCCTCTGTGCAGTTAGCCCTCCCATTCATCTACACAAACACATCATTGGTTTAGACATGTTTAGATGATCACAGGATTCGTCATACCTTTTTACATCACATTTTACAGCGTGGAGGAGAAAAGGCTCAGAGTAAAACTTGGCAGCATTTTTCTGACTTCATGCATCAAAACTCTGCACTGCAGAAAGACACACAGACACCTACAGCTTTTGGCAGTGTCTCCATCAAACATATTGTTGTCTGTATAATAAAACACTAATAACTACGTCTGCTTAATGATGGGGGTGTTTAAATACAGTTCCAGTGCTGCAGGCTTCTGTTCACTTTTATAAAAGTCGAAATGAGGCTAAATATTTTGGTGGGTTAAAAATTGGCCCAGTCTCTTATCGACCAGCCTTCTCAGCCAATCATGGACTCCAGCAGGCGAAAATACAGTTCAAAAGCTGAGCACAGAAAAAAAGGCCACAGTTTTCAGTGCTAATCTACAGAGCCACAGCTGTCTCTGCCCTTCATCCCCTCCTCTCTCCATTTCCCTCCATCTCCCTCCCCTTTATCAGCGGATGGAACTAGTCACATCTCTCTGAAGTTTTTGCACTGCAGACTTCACAGGCTGCTGGGTCACCTGTCTTTCCTCCCATCATACAGAAAGCGGGTCGGGCTCAGAGCCACCTGAAGCGTTACCAAGCGTTCAGCATAGACCTGTTTTAACGTTTTTCTAATAGAATGACAAGAGTAAAAACATTAAGGAATAAAGATGTAGGCCTATATAAAAACATTTTTGCCTAATGCAGCGAGTCATTATGGAAGTGTTGGTGATGGATGCACCAAACTGATGGATCTCTGAGCTTCAAAGTCTTTTCCCCAAAGGGAGGAAGAAAACTCAGCTCTCCTGCTTTCATTGCTCTCATTTTTGGATTTGCACAAGATGGTAAAATGATTTGAGAAATAGCTCATGAAATACTCTTTACAAACTCACTTCTTTTCCTTCATTTTTGTCCCTATAAGTAGAAAATCGAATCCCAATAATTGAGAAAGCTGGTATACTAAAATATAGGGGATTTTACAGAGTCATTAAATCAGTTATTTTTAAGCAAGTGCTTTGCTCAAAAGAATAAAGCAACCCTACTTTTTTCAGTACTATGAGATTTTTCTAGAAAGAGCTGCATGGATTATTAGCGCTGCATGACCTTCGGCTTTTTTAGAAAGTATTTTTTTAAATTTGACAGTCACAAACATGATTGTACGGAAGACGATTAGGGCGACTGAAAAAAAAAAAAAAAAAAGTTAACTGATTTTTACATTTTATTTCCATATAATATGAGAAAAAAAGTCATAATTCTGACTTTAATCTTGGAATTCTGGCCGAATTCTGACAGCTAACAAACATGTTAGCTTCAAGCCCTAGCCATGTCTATTTTAGAGATGAAACTAGCTCTCTTGTTTTAAACACTTTTTGCTTTTCCATTAAAGAAATAGCATCACCGGGGTNATTTTAGAGATGAAACTAGCTCTCTTGTTTTAAACACTTTTGCTCTTCCATTAAAGAAATAGCATCACCGGGGACCCCTAAGACACGTAAAAAGTCACCTAATTCCCTCATTTTCCACCAATGTGTTACTGGCCCTCCCAAAAAATTCACATCTTTGTCAGTGAAGCTAAGTGCTTCCACATCTCTTCCTTCATGGTGCTCATCTGCATTAAGATGCAAAATTCTGAGGAAAAAAAGTCTAGAATTCTGAGATTAAAGTCAGAATTCTCAGAAAAAAAATCAGAATTCTTAGAAAAAAGGCACAATTCTGAGATTAAAGTCAATGTCAATGTCAAATTTATTTATATAGCACTTTAAAAACGGGTATAAAACTGCACCAAAGTGCTTTACAGGAAAGATAACAACATCAATTAGCAAAACAGAATGTAAAAACACTGCTTCAATTAAAAGCCAAAGAATAAAAATAAGTTTTAAGAAGCGATTTAAAATGATCCATTCAGTGGGCGGATTTAATCTGAAGAAGTAAATAGTTCCACAGAATTGGAGCAACAACAGAAAAGGCCCGATCTCCTTTCCTCTTAAGTCAAGTCCAAGGAACTGTCAGTAATAGTTGATTATTAGAGCGTGAGTCAGAATTCTGACTTTTTTCCCATTTTAAACTGAAATCATATTTAAAATTCAGTTAACTTTTTTTTTTTTTTCCCCAGTGGCCTTGATTCTCTTCCATATACATAGATGTACATAGATAGTACATGTACATACTTGACTATTATATCTTACCAACTGTTGCACTCAAGCATTAAAATCAACAAATGTTTGCACACCATGATATTGCAAGTTGCCAGTTTTAAACATAAGGCATCAAGTGTATTCCTAAGTTGCTAAACATTTATACAAAATACAGAACAGTAGCAGTTGAAATGAGTGAACTAAACTAGTTTAGCTATTTTATTAACTTGCATCTCATTTGCATTATCAAGCTTTCACTGGCAAAAGGATCTCTTAATACANCAAATTTATTTATATAGCACTTTAAAAACAGGTATAAAACTGCACCAAAGTGCTTTACAGGAAAGAAAAATGGTTACACCTAGTTTAGCTATTTTATTAACTTGCCTCTCATTTGCATTATCAAGCTTTCACTGGCAAAAGGATCTCTTAATACAGGTCCTGTCGGGGAAAAAAAGCATGATAGTTTCTAAAATACAGGGAATACAAATACAAGCAGAATCAAGACAGAAAATGTTCAAAGTTACTCACTGGTTTCCATTTATTCTTTAGGAACAAATAAATCAACATTTATAACTGTTAGCTGTGATTTTCGTCAGGTATTTAGCAGGCAATAGATTAATCACATATAAAATGAGTTTAGAGCGAAGCGCCAGCTGACTTCCTGATGATGTCACTCCTATATAAAGTTCACTTTTATATACCTTCAGCTTTAAAAGGTCAAGATTAAGGTCATTAGACGTCACTGATTTCAGGGAACTGTTTTGGACGACCCATCACTGGTAAAAATAAACTTTATGTCACTGATGTTTTCAACCTCAGGTCTTAATGTCAGGTTTTAAACACACACTTAAATAAATATGGAAATGTTTAATCAGATTAAATAATTACAGGTGATATTTTGTTAATTTTTGCCAATTTAGGAAATTTAGGGCAACACATTTTTACAGTTTGTATCAGTTTTAAATGCCTTTACCTTGAAAACATTGATAGAAATAGCTTTAATTCCCTTTATAAGAATGCCTTCTAACATTTATTTTATGATTGGAAACGTTTTAGATTTTTAGTCAGCAAAATATTTAATGCATTTCCCGGACTGGTAACTTTAGCACCTCCAATTTCACCTAAAGTAAGAAAGAAAAACTAACAACCTCAACAAGCAGGAGTTGGCTAAGGCTAATGATAAGCCCACGGCTCTGTTCAAAGTTTCTCTGGCTAGTTTCAGACCTCAGCTGTTTTGCGGGGTCTCCCTCAGGTCAAGCATTTTATGGCGGATCAGATAGTTCACACACTGCTCATGTCTGGCGGTCTATCTTTTCTCAGGGAGGCCACAGAGGTCAATGGTTAGCATTCAGTGGTATGCTTTAATCATCGATTCGTCTCACAACCTGACTGCCTCTGAAAATAGATACGGCTTCTTGAACCGGTGTGTCGCTGTATGATTGTGTTTCTAACATGGGGCATCTGGATTGTAAAAGCGGTGATGCAGCTGTAAAAGTGACAAGTGTGCCGTACGGCAGCGCAGGCGACGCGTTTCATCAGTCGCTGTCAAAAGCAGCCCTAAATTGATAATCATGCTATACTAAAGATAATCAGTTAGCAATTTCCGTTTAAATTGAACTAAAACATACTAGCATGTCAAATAAGCCCTGATGAAGAAATAGTGATTTACCTGTTATAGCTCAGAAAGTCCTAATTCTATAATTATATTGATATATATTTCTAAAATAATCTTGCATAAATGATTGGTTTATTTACTTAGTTTTCCTTTGCCAACATGTTTCATTAATATTTTGATAAATTAACCCACCCCACTTCCTGCCAACAATATGCCGTCCAATACATTTACCAAGCTTTCCCCGTTTGCTGTTCTTTGACCAAGTCCCCAGTGAGCATGTTGGTAATTTACAAACATGAGGAGAGCCTTAACTACCGGGTAAAACTGACATACGGTAGTGGAAAAATCGCAAATCTTCTTTTTGAGAGTAAGCTTGTATAAGCGATGCAAACATCAACTTATAAACAGAGCGTGCATGAGGAGAAATTGGCTCGTGCACGCTCTCGCACATGTTTAATAGGTGTTGTGCATGTGCATTTTTAAAGTGGAGAGGGCGGCTCTTGAAAATTCATGAAAATCCTCCACTATACCTTTAAAAAGCGGGCAGACCTTATTCTTCTGTTGGTTGTTTTCTAATTAGCCCCACATATCATAAAAGAAGACTAAAAAATGCATGAGCTGATTTCCTGCTTTATCTTAAAGCTATTTGATTTGTTTGTATACCGTACTTTCCCACTGCCTGCTTCACGAAACGCAACTATCAGTAAAAAAAACAATAAACAAAAAAACTGATTATATTTGCAAAACATGGCACCATGACTTTGTGTAGCTCACAAACAAAACTCCCAGAGACCGTAACCCTCCAATGTTAAACCTAAAGTTACGCCACTGAATTAGAGTATTCAAATATTGTTACTGACCTCCATGCAGTGTTATATTTACCTATTTTCTAGACAAGAATATGCCTGTCATGTATGTTGAAAAATATCCTATAAAAAAAAGAAAGAAAAAGTTTTCTTCAACCATCAGTATTAACAGGTGCATTATCACCCATAATATGCCGCATATTAGAGTTGATAATACAGAATCTCCGTTCAAGATTAAGGTTTGTATGCTGTTAATACTCGGGTGATGTTTCTGTAGATTAATTCTCACTATTTAAACCACTGGCAGCCTATCGGGTCACTTCAAAGGTATATGTCGCAGTGATGAATCACTGCTTGAAATTCACATCAAGCAGATCTCCTGGTTGCACACTCAACAAAATGATGAGATCTCTGCTTGCACATTACAGATTAGATGTCAGAACTCCTGCCAGGGCTGTTTGAGGGGGATTATTTATGCCTTGGTAGCAACTGCAAATGTTCTTTTTCACTATCATCAAATACCTCCAACGTGTTACTTTTCACTACCATCAGATGCCTCCAACGTGTTACTTTTCACTACCATCAGATTCCTTCAACGTGTTACTATTTCTCCTCCCATGTCATCCCTTTTAACCCTTTATCTAAATGTTTTCTGCTTCAGGCTTCTGCTTACTGACAATCTAGATCTTATTCATTTCTTCAACCCCTTTTTCAGACAGAAACACTAAATTATACATTTAGAATCGTCCCTGATAACTTAATGCAGTCTTAAATTTTATTCATGTTTTCTCAGAAATATTATTAAATCCAAAGATTTTTAGAGATTGATCAATGCTGCTCTTTTAAGTTGATGCGGTGAATATTTATTTTGTCATGAATGAAAACCGATCCCTGATTTTTTTGGGGGAGGTTTTAACCTCATAACCTGGTATTTTTCTTATGCAATCGTTGTAGAATAGACTTAAAATTTATGTTTAATCATTTTAAGGACACAAAAAACACGATATAGAGCTAACTTAGACCCCTTTTCATATCCTTACTGCCCTTTTTTCCCCTCTTGCAAGGACTCATGCAAGAATTATTCTTTTGTGTGAATGTTCATGTGGTTGTAGCCATATCAGCATTTTGTAATAATCCGTGTGGTTTTTTGTTTTGTTTTTTGTTTTCCGTTTTTCAATGGCCCCCCCCCCCAGCTTGAAACAGTGGTGATGACTCCTTTAAAGTCAGTTTCTATATATATTTTTAAAGAACACATGAATATGAATGTTTGAAACGTCTCAATTCGAATAAAAATGACATTTTTAACAAATAAAAATAAAAAAAAGACAATAAAGTACCGGCTGATACAACTATGAGCCCAAAACATCAGCAATACTTTGGTCTGTCTCTGCTATATTTAAAGAGACGGACCAAAGTAAGAAAGTAGATCCCAGTAAATCCTCATGGTGGCTGTTAAAGGTCAAAGACACCTGTGTCAGAACTCCTTTAATTGAATCCAATTAATGATTTTTCAGTAGAAGCAGATAAAAGTTCAAGCCTCGTTAATGACTCTGGCTTCTCGTCTGCTGTCGGTATGTTTGGGCACAGCTGTGGAGCGAGCTCGGCTTTATTGATCTTCCATTCCTAAGGGTGAAACTAATCTTTGAAGATTTTCCTGGAAGCAAGGGGGAAATTGCAAACACAGAACAAGGAGAGGAAATGATCAGCGTTTTTTTTTTTTACCGAGATTTGTCCATTTTGGTTATGTGTAGTATTTCTGTTTTCATGAAACAGAAATGTAGTTCAGCTGAGAAGTTAAAGCACGGGGGGCATTCTGGCTTTATTTGCTTTGTGTTCATTTAAAGTGATCACCGATTTAGCTGTGAGTTATAGATGCAACTGCAGATAAAAAAAATAGAAAAAATATTTTTAAATAGGCATTTCTTTTACATTTCCCAATCATACATGAATAAAACAATTTGCAGCAGTTCTTTTAGGTTTTTATCAAACATAGACTTTCCCCTCTTTTACGATGATCAACTGTTGCAGAGGAAAGCTGCGGGGCTGTGGCCTCCCTGCTGCAGCACATCCGTAAAGATTCATGCAGCTTAGTTAATCTGCTTGTAAACTAGATTTATAATGTTTTTCTGGACTCCATGTAGGAACGACCCCCTTCTCTCACATAGTTATAAACTCTCATTGGGGCTGTTGGCGTTTATTGTCTGTAACTTTCTAAAAAATATAGTTAGGCGGTCATAATGCTGTTATTATTAGAGCGGAATAAAACTCTTCCTGTTGCTCTCAGATGGCCTTTTACTCTAGACGGTCTTGAGTTATTACTGACTAGGAATCCCTATAAAAAGAAGAAAAAAAAAAGGTTTCCCATGCATACTGAGAGAAAAAGTTATTTTGCCATAACCCATATCTGTTTTACTTACCTTTATTTCCCACTGAATTACAGTCTCATACTTGAATGCAAATTATTGATTAATGAATGAATCTAAAGTGGTCTGATCTCATCACTCGCCTAACAATTAATTTAAAAGTGAGATCAACTCACTGTTAACAAGAAACTGTTAGGTTACTGAATAAAAAGAGATGTATAGAATATGTGAAACACTTCTAATTTCCAACCTGCAGTGGTGGAAAAACAGTCATTAAAATACGCTCTGACATAATGTTCTTTTTAATGAGTAAATAATCCAGAAATCTAAAACTATCAACAGTAAAAATAAGCAAACAATCTTGTCTTAAGTAATGACACCAATTAGTATCACTTCAGTATATGGTGTTTGAGTATCAATGTTTTTGAATAACTGACTGCAGGTGATGCTATGAACTGCTGTCTTTTCTCGCTTTTCATATTACTGGTCAAAGTTCTTAGTGGGTAAAAGTTTGTCACCTCCAGGTGTGGATCAGTGCTCGTAATAATAATAGTCAGCTTCAACCCAACCCATTCGAGTCAATGAGTCGATGCACTCAACTGGTTTTCCCTAGATAGAAAACTGAATCAATTTGACTGTATGATCTTGTGAACTGTAATGTGCCTTGAGATGACATTTGTTGTGAATTGGTGCTATATAAATAAATTGAATTGAAATTAACCCTACATTCGGTGCCGGCCCCGCTGGTTGATTGTGAGGCTTAATAAAAAAACATGTAGAACACAGTTTGATAGTATGATATGAATTGATTTGGACGATTTAGTGATTGACTAAACTTTGAAGATTACTTGTGATGTTAGATTTTCATTAGGGCTGGAAAATTTAATGCATTCACAATTTAACCACAACACAATGCAGCTCCTCATTAGCCTGGTTCCTCATGTGCAACCAACTACCACGACAGCTGTTTCTGCACGAAACATGCTCACGTGCTCTTTCTACCGTACTAACAGTTCTCCCTTTTATTTATCAAACTGTAAAATCGGGGAGGTCTGGTAACTGTAACATAGTCATATTGGGAGTGGTGGACTAGTGGTTAGGGCATTGCGCTTGGAATCCTAAGGTTCTGAGTTTGAGCCCCACTCCTACAGACTGCCACTCTGGGTCTCTGAGGAAAGACCCTTAACCTCACACTGCTCCCCGGGCGCCGCACAATTGCAGCCCACTGCTCCCCAAGGGGATGGGTTAAATGCAGAGAGTGAATTTTGTTGTTCTGTACTTGTGACAGTGTATTGACTTGAGTGTATACTCTTATATTAGGCCTGTTACTCAGATTATAGGAGTCATTTGGGGAATAAAAAAAAAACACTTAAAGCCTGCTGTTTTTTTTTTCGTTTGTTTATTATTTTAATCTTTTAAGGATTCAAATACTGTTCACTTTCATCTGTAATAGTAAAACAAATACTAACAAAGTCTTGAAAGCATCAGTCTGTGTGTAATTATTCTCTATCATGCATTTTATTTAGTGAATTGGGTTATTGAAATAATTACACCGTAGGCGGTGTAGTAAAGAATGAGTTAAGATTGAAACCTGTTTAGACGGAGTTTGTAATTTAAGATGGATTGTTTTTCATAGATTCGTATGGCTGGATTGTAGTGGGAATTTTTCCAATTTCTCCTTCTACATGAAGCTGATTAATAAGTTTTCATATGAGCTACACACCAGGTTCCTGGCATTTTGTTTTTACGTTCCGCTTTTGTGGAGATAGAAGCACCATCATCTACAGCTGGATGCTGGGGGCCTTTTTCCCCCTCCAACCGTTTCTTTCCTCAGGTTAGTGTGTTGCTTGCTCTAGCACCGCTGCTGCAGACGATGGATTGCAAACACATTAGAAATGGTATTACTCTCTGGGGCTCACGCAGCAGCAAGTCTCTTCAAGGTAATTGTTCTCACGGGGCTTTTTGAATAGAGCAGAGCTGTCTGCTTTGAGAAAATACGCGGGTTCCTTTGTACAGGCTAACAGATTCTATAAACAGTGGATGGCTTGTAACTGCTTAGGAAAAAAAAAAAAACAGTTTTACTTCAGAGGCTCTACCTTTCTAGTTTATCCTCAAATGATTTCTCTGATGCCCCCAGACCTCGGAGACTCTCAGTATTTCCTACCCACTATCAGCTTTTCAGTAATTGTTGCTGTAAATGTAAAATCGAAGAATAATTTTATGCATTGCACAAATAGTTTCACAATTTCTGCATTTTTATATCAAACCAAAAGAAGAATATTTGCATTCTTCTCATTTCTGATAAGCTGAGCCCTATTTCTGTTTTTATCAGATTCCACTGGCTAATTAAGGTCTTAAAAATCTAGCATTCCTTCTCTTCATTTCAATTCAAAGCAGTGGGAAATATATATATATTTTTTGTTATATTTAAATCTAGCACACATTTCACAGCCCTCCTCCTTCTTACAGACTGGGTTGAAGGAGAGTTGGGATGAATTATAGGGCTGGAAAGGAGTAACTTTTGAATACATTCCAAACATAAATTAATTTAACAGTAAAATTGACCAGGTTTGAGGATGTGAATCTGAAAAGTCTGTTTCTAAAGGTAGGGAGATGGACGCTTGGGGATAGTTAGCTGATGCAAAGCGAGCATCAAAGGGCTGAAGCTTGCTGCAGTGCAGGACTCCCTGCTCCTCTGTGCACCCCCCTCTTCTACCTCTTGTTTTTTGTTTTTTTTTAAGCAGGCTTTACACTTAACTCTGGTTCATGTTGTTGCTTAAATCTCTCTAAAACATTATGATAAACAAAATGTTTAAAGTGACAAAGAGATCTGCTTTTGCATTGGAAACTCTTTAAAAAAACAAGGTTTTATAGATTTTTAAATTGTAGAGCTACTTATACAGTTTTTTTTTTTTAAGGCAGAACCAATGAGGATTATTTAGACACCTATTTATACCAATCCCCAATAAATGCTGCTTAGGAACATTATTATTTTATGTTCCTACTTCATTTAGATTTAAAACAAACCCACAGTTATTACAAATGTTACCAGAAGGCTCAATTTAAACAAAAAGAAACATTTATTAAGAAAGGAAACAAAAGGGTTGGATGTGCATTGCCTCCCCATTGTGTAATCTCAATTCTTGGCTAATAAATGCACTAATGAATCAGTGAACAGAACAGATTTATTGGCCAGTGCAGATATCAGAAACAGTGTTTCCATCCATCCTCAGGACCTAGTCTCATGGATGTTTTAAATGTGTTTTTTTGTCAAATGATTGCAGCACTCAGACTGCAAAGGACAGTTGATCAGCCAGTAATTTAATCCAGGTGTGGAAGCAGGGGGACATCTAAAACATGCAGGACGTGGGTCCTGAGGAGCAGGATTAGGAACCACTGAAGTTTGTGTTTGTAGAAAGAGGGTCAGTTTCTTTTCATGTTAACTGGGTCAAATCATAGACTACTTGTTAAAATTATGGTTTCCCGTGGCTGTAGCTAGAATTTAGGGGAAATATGAGGATGATAGAGTTTGCATGTTGTCCTTTAGTGATTGACACTTCATAGTGGGGGAACAGTGATGTTTTAAACACTGTTCAGCCTTTATTTATTTAGGCAGCTGGTATTAGGTATGTTTGGAGAAATCCATATATTTTCCATGGAAAGTTTTATTCACAAGCCATAAAATCGGCATTAATAGATGTTCTTGGCATCAGATAACACAGTAAGCAGTAAAACTTGGCTGCAATGAGTAAAGCAAAGAATGCTGCTTTAAGCAGATGTTTTGTGGACTTCCTTTCTGTTCATAAGATTCCTGTAATTCTTAGTTAATATTTTATTGAAGTTAAAGGAATCTGGTTCGTTGTGATAAATCTGAAGAAATAACAGTTTTATTGTAAATTTTTAAACAATTTCTCTTTGTTTGTCTACAGGTTTGAAGGAAATTTTAATACCAACGTTTCTAAGACCATCTGCTGCGACAGGCTGTCCCCAACAGTCAACAGCAGAGCGTTCAACCCAGGACGGGACCTCAACTCAGGTCTGCTCAAACCTCCTCTTAAACACAGAGATGAAGGAAATGACTTATATGCAGCATAACTTATTAATTCAGGTCCTACGTTGATCGGTCTCTGAGACCTTTTTAACAGTTTGGTTGTTTTTTTTTGCTTTTAATCTTCAGAAAATGTACTATTGTGGAGAACATTATTAGCTCAGCATAAGAGTTACTCTTCAGAAACGGTTGAAAACTCTCCATTCAGCTCTTTTTTTCTTTCTGTTATCAATTTAAAAATAACAAAAAGCTTTAATCATTCAGATATTATCCTTTTATCTTTGAACTCTTTCAATTTTTTTATTCGGGTAGTTTTTTTTTTTTATTATTATTAGTTTTTTTTTTCTTTTGTTATTATTATTATTATATACAAAGTAAGGCTTCTTAATAAAGTTGTGGATGGCAGTAATGGAAAACCAGGTTACTTTAGGTCTACTGCAGATTCTGACATTGTAAAAGCTTAGATGTGTTTGCAGAATCTCTGTCTGGTTCTGATTAAAAACAGAATAGGGAAATTTCCCAAGCTCTGTGCCAGTTTTTACCAGCTGCATTTTCCGTTTTTTTTGCCATTGCTCAGGCAACATTTTTAGAATTGAGACGTTATTTACAAGAATAATAAACAACTTTATCTTCATCGCTGTTTGGAAAGCATTGCTAATTCTCTATTAGGATTGTAGTCTACCCCATTGCAGGCTGATTGCTCTTTTTAACCAATCTTTAATAAAAAAGTATGACAGCTTTATAACCCAGATTAAAATGTTGCTTTCTGTCAGTTTCTCAATGAGGGTAGAGTTACAGCCATTCTCAAAGAGAGGGTTAATATAAATTATGCGGGGTTGTTGGTTCCAGACAGGCAGATTATTTTTAGTTTGAATGCAACATTTTAACATCCAGGATCAGTTAAATCCATTTTTAAAATAGTTTTACTGAATGAGACTGCAGTATGGTGATTTTGTTTGAAAAGATGTAAAATACAGTAAATCTAGAATGATTGAAATCTGTCTGGACAATAAAAGAAACATTTTGGTCTGATAAATCAAAGATTGGCTTATTTGGCCTTAGTTACAATAATTATATTTAATGGAAAAGGTTTGAAGTCTGCAAGTCTGCGAAAGAACAAAAAAAAACGGTAATGTTTATACATTACACTTTAAAGTGCAAAGTTTGTCATTGCAACTTTTTACCAGAACCTTAGGTCAGGGTTCCTGAGCAGGATCATTAGCAGGGGTGTATACTGTATATATGTATATATATATATATATATATATATATATATATATATATATATATATATATATATATATATATATTTGCAAATACAAATACATACACATATTTGATATATGCATATTAGGACTTTGCATTTAATAGCACTGATTTATTTGCTGCCTTTAAACCAAACCTTAATATTTACCCTAACTATTATTAGCATACTCCTAACCTTAACCTAAATAGAATCCACACCATACCTCTAATCTAACCTCTAACATTGAAAATGGGGTTCTAACGGATTAGGACCAGACTGTGGTCTCCATAGGGCCTGTTGTTCCTCAGAAGATTAGTAAATATAACATATATAATATATGGGGTGACAGTGGCGTTGGGTGCAGGGGTTAGCCCTGCAAACGGAGGGTTGTCTGTTCGAGCTCCTGCTCCCAGGGCTCACTGAACGGACACTCACACACCATCAGTGTGTGAGTGTGTGCGTGAATGACTAAATGTAGTGTAAAGCATTTTGGTAAAGTCTCCTGACTTATCAAATCGCTTTATAAGTACAGGCCATTTACCAATAAAATGTTCTTTATCGGTAGCATGAACGCATAAGAACTCACATAGGCAAGGCAAATTTATTTGTATAGCACAATTCAGTACAAAGACAATGCAAAGTGCTTTACATGATTAAAATACAGGAAGATAAAACAGAATCAAAGCAAGTAGGAAAAATAAATAAATAAATAAATAAAATAAAAAATGCAGAAACAAAAAAGAATATTAAAAACAGTTGGACTAAAGAAAATATGTTTTAGTTGAACTGTTTAACTAGAACAGTCGAAGGCAATCCTAAACAAATGTGTTTTTAGTCACATAGGCATTTAGTCAATGTTAGTATAGTTGTTAATCACAATTGAACTAAAATGTGACTAGTTTTATCTGTGTTAGTGTCAGACTGTGGAGTAAAAAGGTTCTAACTTGTTATTTATATAATATTTAAATCCTTGACTTTCTTACATTATCTGTCATTTTTCACCTCAAAGGTTTTGTTTGGGGTCTTCATCCAAGACCAACTCTCTACAAATGTGTAATGACTGCCATTTGTAGTACATCATCATTGGTGGGGTTTTATTTCCCTTACAAGGCCAAGCATAATGAGTATAAGTTACCCCTCAGCCTCCCAGCTCCTCTTCTCATCCCTCACACTAGCTCCTCCTTGACCTCCTCACTCCGAGTCTATTCAGTCTCTCCCATTTGTCTCAACCTAGTCTAAACAAGTACGCTATAGCGGGAAGGGAGGGCGTGGCTAAAGACAGCAGGAATAATTGAGGAGGAGAGAATGATGAATGAAGGGAAAGAAGGGAGGGGTGAGAGCTGATTGAAATGTTGTAATTCTGTCAAGACTGTTGTTTCCTCCAACTGCTTTCCTTTTTATCTTCCATTTTCCTTTTTCTTTAGGAAAGACTGGTACAATGGTGGATGTTGGTGAAATTAGTTTTTAGATCAGCGTTTGGTGAGACATGAGGGGCTGAGAGCATTATGATTACAGCACTAGTTGGATTTACCTGCTCTTTCCCCTCTATCTCCTTTAGAAGACCTTCTTCCTGTGCAATTTTTGAAACTTAAGACCCCTAATTTTGTGGGAGTCGTATCTTTACCTTTTCCATTCATGGTGGGTCTGTGATCAAATCCAGCTTTTTATGAAATATCTGAACATTTTTTGTGGATATGGGCTGATAATGAAATATATTAGGCTGAATTCAGATTTCTAAAGCTTTGACTTTGTGGTTCAGAATCACCATATTTTAATGTATTTTAAATGTATTGTTGAGGATTTTCATGAATTTTGCCACTTAAAAAAAAAGAATGCACATGTGCAATCCTGTTCTTGCTTCTGAGATGGAATTAAATGCATGCGAGAGCATGCACAAGCCCATTTCTCCTCATGCACGCTCTGTTTAAAAATTGCTGTTCTCATAGCTCATCAAGCTTACAGTGTCCAAACTTCTGCCCTAACCCCTAAATCCCTCCATCACTATATAGTGCTGGGACTATATAGTGGACTTCATAGAGCACTCAGTTAACTGACCGTTTGGATAGATGATCACTGCTTTTTGCTCCCCGTTGGTCATGTAACTCCTCCTGCGCCATCTTTGGTTTTAGTCTTCGCTGTTGGGTAGCTGTGTCACCAAATCCCATAATGCTTTGCAAGGAGAGCTCTCCATGCACAGCACACCGGGATATATCTGCCTTTTTTTTTTGGCTTTTTCTTTTTCTACACTTTGTAGACATTTATCCTCTTACGACCCTCAGCCATTTTCAAAAAAACCCTGGGGAGAAATGCGAGCTTCATAACTGTCTGACCGCCTGAACGTGCTCATGCGCAGAAAAAAATAGCCAACCAGCACGCAGGACGGCCTTATGTAAACATATCAACAGAATGATTGACAGTTAGGACGACCACTTATTTAGATGAGAAACCCGGAAATAAAACATCATCCTCTATAGCTTTAATGATTTATAATATGATCAGAGGCATGCCTCTATCTCTGTGCAGCAGATTATTGACTAAAATAAATTTCTGGTTTGAAAACAATTTTGAATTTGACATTCTAAATGGTCCTGTATTGTATATTAGAGTTTTGCACCATTAGCAAAGCTAGCTTTAAGGCAACTGCTGTCTGTATAGGCTGTAAATGATTCCCAATCCAGCATGTTCAATGGAAGAGGTGAAAAGCTCAACAGGATAAAGCATAGCAACTTTATTCTACTCCAGCCTTCCTGTTTTTAACCCAAAGTCTGACTCTCTCTCACAGACTCTGCCTGCCACCAGGTACCTTCGATCAGCAGGTCGATACCCGATAGAACACGCAAAGAAACATCTGAATTAAGGCTGTACGATTTTACCAAAAATCAGAAAGCAAATTATATTGAACCAATATTGCAATCTTATTTTTAATTTTCTGCACTACCCAAAAGTATGTTTTACACTAGGCTTGAATTTTTCATAACCTTGAGAGCAAATTACTGTTACCTGTTGAAAAAGTATTGTATTTCTGTTTGCATGCATGGATCTGCATGCTTTGGTGCGTAAGAGCCAGGTAAAGGGCCCAAGAGAAATTTTGTGTCTTACTCTTGATAAATGTAATGGGACCAAAACTCTGTCCTTCCGAGATGTGAATATCGCCTTTTGTTAGATTTACTATAAACATATATTGCAAATGCAATTAATTGCTCAGACCTAATCCGAATGCAGTAACCTTTTTTCCTCTTTGCGTTAATTGACTCCCCCACCATCTATTTCATACACGATCACATTTTTGCTGTTTCCTTTCTCAATTCATCACCTCAAATCTGACTTCCTTCATAAATGCTTTTTTTTTTTTTTTTTTATATATATATATATAGATATTTTTTTAGGGATGCACGATATAAT